>NW_023647927.1:4321-19321 GCF_015228065.2 Penaeus monodon
GAGGAGGAGGAAGAGAGGGGGAGGGGACAGAGTGAGGGAGAGAGAGGGGGACAGAGAGAGCGAGGGGAGAGAGAGAGAGAGAAGAGGGGGGTGGGGGGTTGAGCATGATGATTATTATTATTATTACTGTTATTTTCATTTCTCTTATTACTATCACCATTATTTCTCTTATTATTATTATTTTATAAAAGCTCTGAATTTCCGTAACACTCTTGCAGGCCGCAGATCCGCCCCTTCGCAGACACCGCCACCGGATACGTCATCACCACGCCCACCACAGATCAAGCTCCGCCCACCACCTCTCAAGCCCCGCCCACGACCTCTCAAACCCCGCCCACCACCTCTCAAGCCCCGCCCACGACCTCTCAAACCCCGCCCACCACTCCTTAAGCCCCGCCCCCAAGTACGACTCGGCGTGGCACGAGTGGTCGACCGAGGTCCTTCGGGGCAAGAGGGAGCCATATGACCCCACGGAGGACGAGATCCCTCAGGGCCCCTTGGGTCCCTGGGGGGCGCCGGGCCCCTGCTCCAGGACCTGCAGCGGCGGGGTCAGGGCGGCCATGAGGGAGTGCCGGGGTCAAAGGTCAGGAAGCTTTTTTTTTCGTTAAGTTAAGGTCAGACGTCAAGAAATCGTTTTACTTGTTAAGTCAAAAGTTAACGTGAAGTTGAGGTCAAAGGTCAGGAAAGGAGTTTTTTTTTTTTCGTTAAGGTCAAGAAATTTGTTTTTATTCAATTATCAAAGGATTTTTTTTAATTCGTTAGGGTGAAAGGTCAGGAAAGGAGCTTTTTTGCGTTAAGTTATGGTCAAAGGTCAGGAAATTGTTTTGTTTGTTCAGTCAAAAGTTAACGTGAGGTTAAGGTGAGGTCAGAGGTCAACAAATATATATATATTTTTTGATTATCAAAATATATATTTTTTTTAAGATCAGAGGTCAAGAAATATATTTTTTAAAATTATCAAAGGATTTTTTTTTAAAGATCAGAGGTCAAGAAATATATATTTTTTAATTATCAAAGGATTTTTTTTTAAGATCAGAGGTCAAGAAATATATATATTTTTTAATTATCAAATATTTTTTTTTTAAAGATCAAAGGTCAAGAAATATATATTTTTTTTAATTATCAAAATATTCTTTTTTTAAGGAAATGATTTTTTTTTATAAATAAATAATATAATATAAAAAAAATAATAAAATAGTATATATAAAAAGAAAAATAGAATAAAATTAAAGATAATATAAGAAAATAAAAAACAATAAAATAATAAAAAAACAAATAAAAATAAAAAATAATAAAAAAAAATAAAAAAATAAAACAGAAAATAAAAAATAAAAAATATAAAAACGAAAAAAAAATAAAAACAAAAAACAATAAATAAAAAATATAAAAACGAAAAATAAAAAAAAAATATAAATAAAAAACAAAAAATAATAAAAACAAAAACAAATAAATCAGAAAAAATATTCTATAGTAAAACAAATAAAAACAATGAGTAAAGTCAAGAAAGATTATAATTATTCGTAATGTCAAGAAAAAGC
This sequence comes from Penaeus monodon, assembly GCF_015228065.2. Taxonomy (NCBI): domain Eukaryota; kingdom Metazoa; phylum Arthropoda; class Malacostraca; order Decapoda; family Penaeidae; genus Penaeus; species Penaeus monodon. The sequence continues at coordinate 5,860 of NW_023647927.1, forward strand.
ATTTTTATATATATTATCAAGAAATTTATTATTCAAGATTCAGTAACAAAGTCATGAAAGGAGATTTTTTTGGTTGAGTTGAGCAGGTCAAAGGTCAGGAAAGGAGATTTTTTTCGTTGAGATCAAAGGTCAGGAAAGATTTTTTTGGGTTGAGTTGAGGTCAAAGGTCAGGAAAGGAATTTTTTTTGGTTGAGTTGAGGTAAAAGGTCAGGAAAGGAGATTTTTTGGTTAAGTTGAGGTCAAAGGTCACGGAAAGGATTTTTTTAAAGTTGAGGTCAAAGGTCAAGAAAGGAGATTTTTTTTTGGTTAAGTTGAGGTCAAAGGTTTGAGATTTTTTGAGATTTTTTTTTTCGTTAAGGTCAAGAAAGAGCTTTTTTATTATTATTATGAAGGATTTTTTTTCGTTGAGGTCAAAGGTCAGGAAAGGAGATTTTTTGGGTTGAGTTGAGGTCAAAGGTTAGGAAAGGAGATTTTTTTTGGTTGAGTTGAGGTCAAAGGTCAAGAAAGATTTTTTTGGTTGAGTTGAGGTCAAAGGTCAAGAAAGATTTTTTTGGTTGAGTTGAGGTCAAAGGTCAGGAGAAGGAGTGTGGTCAAAGTCGAGGATTGTCTTCGTTAAGTAATATTCCTAGTAAGGTAAAAAAATCAGGAAAAAAAAATTCAGGTTAAAGATAAAGATATGGTCAGTTATTTTATTATTATATATATATATTATTTTATTATATATTATTATGATATTTATTATATATTATTAATGTTTTATTATATTATTATATATTATTAGTTATTATTATATATTATATTATTATTATTATTATTTATTATTATTATTATATTATTATATCATTATTATTATTGTTATTATTATTAAATATATTATTTTTATTATTATTATTATTTTATTTTATTATTATTATTATATTATTATTATCCTTATTGTTATTATTATCATTATCATTATTATTATCATTATTATTATTCTTGTTATTATTATTATTAATTTTAGAAAATTCGAAAGGTCATAAAAAGCCTAAGGAATATCTAATTAATACTTTGGGTATCTATTTGAGTACAATATTTATTATTGAAATTGTACTCAATTTTATTGTTTATTTATCTATTAAAATAATTATTAATTATTAAAATAATTATAAAAAAAAATAATTAATCATTTTATTGTTTATTTATTTATTTATTTTATTTATTCAATTGTACTCAACTGTACTCAATTGTACTCAATTTAAATTGTACTCAATCAATCAAATTTAAATTTAAATTTTATTTATTATAACAATAATATTGTACCTATTTATTCTTGTTATTCATGATAATAATTCATATAATAATAATAATAACAATAATATTATATAATAATATATACATATATATATATATATATATATATATATATATATATATAAGTATATATATAATATATATATATATTTATAAATATATATAAATAAATATATAAATCTATATATATGAACATATATATACATAATAATAATAACAATATTACTGAATATATTAATTAATTTAATTGACTTGCAGCATTGACTGACTAATCATTAATTAAATATATTAATTATATTAATTGAATTCCCTTGCAAGGGAATCAAATTGATTAATATAATTCATATATTAATTATAACAATTATATATTAATTAATATATATATTATATTTAATTCATTTAATTGTCTTGCAGCCCCTTTTCATTATATATTTATTAATATATTAATTATAATTATATTTAATGAATTTAATTGTCTTGCAGCCCCTCTGGCTGCAACGGAATTAATTATATTTAATTAATTTAATTGTCCTGCAGCCCCTTTTGATTATATATTAATCAATCTATTAATTACAATTGCAATTGTATTTAATTGTGTTGCAGCCCGTCTGACTGCGTCGGATCGTCGAAAAAATACGAATCTTGCAACCTTGACGTAAGTTGGCAGATCGTGATTTTCTTTTTCTCTTTATTTCTTTAATATGTCTATTTGCTTTTTTTTTGTGATTTTTTTTTCGGGAGAAGGGTGGAGTTTGTGTGTTTGTTTCATGTTTTTTTTTTTTTTTTTTTTTTTTTTTAATAATCGGTAACTGGGTTGTATTGGTTATTTTGCCACTCGTGATTTTTGGGGTTTTTGTTTGAGAATTTTTTATTGATATTTATTTACTCTTTAATATATCCGAGAAATATGAATCGTATTTTTTGTTTCTTTGTTTGTATATATATTTATAATATATTTTATTTTTATATTTTTGGGGTGTGTTTGTGGGGTGTGTTTTGGTGTTGTGTGTGTGTGTGTTGTGGTGTTGGTGTGTGCGCTTTGTTTTTTTTTCCCTTTTTTAGTCATTGGAAACGAGACATATTGGCTTTTGATGCCAAATAGTTTTCTGTGAGCATTTATTTAAATTTTGTTTTTTATGGTTAAATACTGAAGCGACAATTTGTTTTTTTTTTTTGTTTACCTATTTTTTTTCTTCGTGTTTTTCATGAGAAATTTATTAAAAATATTATTAAGAATATTTTTAATATTATTAATATTCAATGAAAATACGGAACCGCAACATGGTTTTTAAATTGCCACATCTGATTTTTTTTTTCTTTTTTTTAAATTTTAATTCCATTTCATCTTCTTTTTATTTCTCCTTGATATCCAAGAAAATAACTAGGGGTGTTGGTTTTTAATTATATCATTTAATCATTTATTAAAATATTTTTTATTTTTGACTCGCCGTTTCCAGATAGTGAATTTTTGTTTTATTAAGTTTTTTGATATGTATATTTTTTATTATTTATATATTATATATATATATATAATTATATAAAATATATATATTTAATTTTTTACATTAAATTTTTTTTCGACCCAAAAAAAAATTTTATTTAAATTTTTTTGTGACACACACACACCACACCCCACCACACACCACATACACACACATACCACACACCACACCACACAACACAAACACACACACATACACACACCACCCACCAACACACCAACACACACAACACACAAAACACACAAAACACAAAACACCCCAAAAACACACCCACACACCCCACCACCCCCACACACACACACACACACAAAATAAAAAAAAAAAAAAAAAAAAAGCATGGGCGAAACACACAAAACCCCACAAAAAAAAAAAGGGAGAAGGGGAAAGGGGGGAGAGAAAAAGAGAGAGGAAAGAGAAAAAAAGAGAAAAACAAAAAAGAGAGACAGAGGGAAATGAGAGGAGAGAGGGGGTGGGGAGAGAGAGAGGAGAAAGAGAGAGGGAGGGGGGAGAGAAAGAAAGAAGGAGAGAGAGGGGGGGGGGGGAAGAGAAAAGGAGGGAGAGAGAGGGGGGGGAGAAAAGAAAAAAAGGGGAAAAGGGGGAGAGAGAGAGAATAGAGAGAGAGAGAGAGAAAAAGGAGAGAGATAAAAGTAGAGGAGAAGGAGAGAGGGAAGAGGGGAAAAGGAGAGAGAGAAGAAGGGAGGGGAAGAAAAGAGAAGAGGGGGAAGAGAGGAGGGGGAAAAGAGAAAGGGGAAGAGAGAGAGGGGAAAAAGGGGGAAAGGGAGAAGAGAGGGGGAAGGGGGGAGGGGGAGAGAGAGAGAGAGAAGAGGAGAAAGAGAGAGAGGAAAGAAAGGGAGAGAAGAAAAGAGAAGGGGGAGAAGAGAGAGAAGAAGGAGGGGGAAGAGAAGAAGGAGAGAGAAAAGGGGAAGAAGGGGGAGAGAGAAGAAAAAAGGGAAGAGAAGAGAAGAAGGAAGAGAGAAAAAGAAGGAGAAAAAGGTAGGGGGGGGAAAAATAAAAAGAGAGAAAAGGAAAAAGGGGAAAAGAGAGAAAAGGGAAGAGAGAGAAGAGAAGAAGGAGAGAAAGAGAGAGAAAAGGAGAGAGAGAGAGAATAAGGGGAGAGAGAGAGAAAAAAGGGAAAGAGGGAAGAAAAAAGGGAGGAGAGAGAAAAAAGGAAAGAGAGAAAAGGAAGGAAAAGGAGAGAGAAGGGGGGAAAAGAGAGAGAAAAAAGGAGAAGAAAAAAGAAAGGAAGGAAAAAGGAGAGAGAGAAAAAGGAGAGAGAGAGAGAAAAAAAGGAAAGAGAGAGAGATAAGGAGAAGAGAGAGAAAAGAAGAGAGAAAGAGAAAAAGGAGAGAGAGAGGGCGAAGGAGGGGGAAAAGGGGAAGAAAGGGGGAAGGAGAAAGAGAGGTAAGAAGGAGAGAGAGAGGGAAAAGGAGAGAGAGGGAAAAAGAGAGAGGGGGGAAGAAGGAGAGAGGGGAAAGAGGAAGAAGGAGGGAAGGGGTTGGGATTTTGGAAATGGGGAGAAGGTCCCCCTTTTGGACTCCCCCCCCACCCCCCCTCCCCCCCTCCCCCTCCTCCCCCCCCCCCCCCCCCCTCCCTCCCTCCCCCCCCCCTTTCCCCCCCCCCCCTCCCCTCCCTTTCCCCCCCCCCTCCCCTTCCCTTTTTCCCCCGCCCCCCCCCCCGCCCCCCCCTCCCCCCCCTTCTCTCTCCCCTTTCTCTCTAAACTCACATTTCCCAGAAGAAACGAGTGTTTATTCCGGGGAAAAGGCTCTTGGCTAGCCAGCTGGGGAGCCCGAAAAAAGCGCTTAATTATCCATCCCAAAAAGGTAAAATACATATGTACAACTTCATATTTACGTACTTTACATATTTTTTTTTAAATTTTTTTTTCTCCTTCATTCTCTCTCACTTTTTCTCTTTCTATTTGTCTTTGTCTTCTCTTTTTCTTTCCTTTTCTCTTTCTCTCTCTCTCTATCTATCTCTCTCTCTTTCTTTCTCTCTTCCCTTTCTCATTCTCCCTCCCTCCCTCCCCCCCCCCCTTCCCCTCTCCCCTCTCTCCCTGCTTCTCCTCTCCCGCTCCTCCCCCTCCCCTCTTTTCCCCCCCCTTTCCTCCCTCTCAGTCCCCCTCCCCCCTTCCCCCCTTCCCTCTCTCCCCTTCCCCCTTTCTTTATCCTTCCCTTTTCCCTCTTCTCTCCTCCTCCCTCCCCCCCTCCCCTCTCTCTCTCTCCCTCCCTCTTCTCTTCTCTCTCCTTCCCCTTCTTTTTCCTCTCCTCTCTCTCTCTCTCTTCTCCCCTTCCTCTCCCCTCTCTCTCTCTCCCCTCTCCCCTCTCTCTTCTCTTCTTCTCTCTCTCTCTCTCTCTCTTCCTCTCTCTCTCTCTCTCTCTCTCTCTCTCTCTCTTTCTCTCTTCTCTATCACTCTCTCTCTCTGCTTTTCTCTCTCCCTCTCATTCTGATCCCTCTCCCTTCCTCCCCCCCGGCTCCCTCCCTCCCTCCCTCCCTCAAGTGTCATGTGTCAAGTGTCATCTACTAAACTTGGCCAATATTGTCGCCCCGATAAAATGACACAAAGGAGAGGTAGTGGGGAAAGGGAGAGGGAAGGAGAAGGAGGGGGTAGGGAGAGGGAGGGAGAGGGGAGGGATGGAGAGGGGGAGAGGGGAGAGAGAGGGAGAAGGAGGGGGGGAGAGGGGAGGGAGGTGGGGAGAGGGGAAGGGTAGGGAATGAGAGAATGAGAGAATGAGAGAAGATGCTAATAATGGTAATAATCATAATGAAAATAATAGTTATAGCAAATATTGATTTATAATATAGCTTGATATAACTTATTTCAAGTATTATGGTAGTAATAGTTATAATAGTAGCAATATGAATACATAATCATAATTATGCTATTATTATTATTACGAAGATGAAAGTGATGATATTTTTGTTAATTTTTATTTTCTTTCTCTCTCTCCCTCTCCTCTCTCTCCATCCCCCCCCCATCTCTTTCTACTCTTCCCCCTTCCCTCTTTCTACCCCCCCTCCCCCCCCCTCCCCCGCCTCTACCCTCCTCACCCCCTCCTTTCTACCCTCCTCCTTTCTACCTTTCCCCCTCTCCCCTCCATCACCCCCTCCCTCTTTCTACCCCACCCCCCATCTTTCAACCCCCCCTCTCCCTCCCACAGCCCTGCCCCGGGGGACCGACCGACTACCGGGCTGAACAATGTGCAAAGTTCAACACTGTTCTTTTTGAAGGAAAATATCATCGGTAAAGTAATTTTTATTATTATTAGTAGTAGTAATATGTAAATATTTATGATTATTAATGTGTGTGTGAGTATTTTTTTGTTGTGTGTGTGTGTGTGTGTGTGCGTGCGTGTGTGTACGTGTGTGTGTGTTTGTGTGTGTGTGTTTTGTGTTTTTTGTGGTGTGTGTGTGTGTGTGTGTGTGTGTGTGTGTGTGTGTGTGTGTACGTGCGTGTGTATGTATATAATAAATATACATGTATGTATGTATATGTATAAGTATACATATGTATATATATATATATATGTATATATGTATAAATATATATATGTATATATAGATAAGCATATGTATATGTATATATTTATAAGTATACATATGTATATACATATGTATATGTATACGTATGTATGTATGAACACATACTCGTCCATACACTCGCACAAATACGCTAATTTTATAAAGTATATGGTATTTTTATATCTGATTTAATTTTACAATATCTTCACTTTGTTCAAATTAATTGTTCAGCGTCTTATGTTCTGCAGTATATTTTGTTCTTCAATATATTGTTATTCAGATTATTGTTCATTCTGTTCCTGTTCAGCTTTGTTCTTTTTTTTCTGTTCTTCAATATACTGCTGTTCAATATATTACTGCTCAAATTATAATGTTCATTGCCACTTTCTTCAGGAAAGTGGCAATGAACTCAGTTCTTGAGAAAAGTTATATATATATATATATATATATATATATATATATATAATATATATATATATATCTATATATATATATATATTATATATATAATTATATACATATTATAAAATATTTATCATATATATATATATATATATATTATATATAAAATATTATTATATATTTAATATAATTATATAATATATAAAATATATATATATATTATCTATATATATTATAATTTTATATATATATATCTAATATATTATATATGTTGTTTGTGTGTGTGTGTTGGGGTGTGTGTTGGTTTGTTTATGTATGTATATACATACACACACATAAGTATGTATACATATATATATACATATACACATATATTCATATACATATATATACATATACATATACATATACATATATATTATATGTATATACATACATTCCGTGGAAAGGAACTGGGGACCCTACCACGTACTCACTCCAAGAGCATCACAACATGAAAACTACAATTAAGTATCATGCTGTGACCACGGCGGCTCAGACATGAACCTACCGTTAAAAGAAGAATATACATACATATACATATAAATACATACATATACATACATGTACATATATACACATATATACATATGTATATATGTGTATATCTATATATGTATGTATATGTATATGTATATATAATATTATATATATATATTTATTTATATATATATTTATATATATATATATTATAATTTTGTTTATTATTATTTATTTAAAACCAAAGTTTCCTTCTATCTTTCACTTGTTAATCCAAGTATAAGTAAAATACTTATAAATATAACTTATAAAAGCATCAAACTCTTGATTAATTTACATATAACTTATAAAAGTATTAAACTCATTAACATCTTTATAAATTATTTCACATCACGTTACACTAGGATATGCAAATTAGCTTCGTCTTTATTCAACGCTATTTTATTGTTAATTTTTATTCGTATGTTTTTCTTTTGTTTTTATCATCTTGTTATATTTATTGTAATAAAACTATGATAAATATAATATTGTAATCAATATAATGAAATATATAATATAATAATAAATATAATAGATACAATACTATCTTAAATAAATTAATTATGTTTATTATTATTATTAGGAAAATAACGATAATAATATAATTTTAAATGTGGAAGGAATAATCAGGAAAATAATTTTAAGACCATAATTTCTGAATAATTTTTATAAAAATTTTATAATTTATAATAATTTTATAATATATATTTTTCTTTTAAATTTTTAAATTGGGAAAAGGGCAAGGATGGATTTTTTTACGAATTTAATGTAATATAATCTTTTTTTTTCTAAAATAAGTTTTTTTAAGATTTATTATTTATTTATTTTATTTTTAACTTTTAATAATTAATTAATTAACTTTTAACTTTTAATAATTAATTAATTAATAATTTCTTAATAATTTCTTAATAATCTAATTAATCTAATTTCTTTTTTTTTCTAAAATAAATTTTTTAAAATTTATCTAATTATCTAATTTATCTCATTCTTATTCTTTTCTCTTTTTCTTTTTTTTTCTTTTTTTTTTATTAATTTCTCGTTTTTTTATAACCTTTTCCTTCGCTTTTTTCAATTTTATAATTTTTTTTCCTTCGTTTTTCTTGATTAATTTCATGTTTTTTTTTGTCATATTTTTCTATTTCAATTTTTTTCCCTTTAATTTTTTTTTTAATCAAAAATTAGCCCAAAAAAAAACGCATGTTAACAATTTTCTGGATTTTTTTTCGAAGCTTTTTTTTCGAAGTTGGTGACGGAAATTTTTTTTCGATTTCTTTAGTGAAATATTGACTCTAAAATTAGGAATAAAATCATAAAATTCATTTATTTTGTGAAATTATTATGTTATTATTATATTATTATTATATTATTATTATATGTGAAATTATTATATTATTATTATATTATTATTGATTTTGTGAAATGTTGACTAAAATTATGAATAAAATCATACAATTCATTTATTTTGTGAAATGTTGACTCACTTTTTGAATGATAAATAAAATAGAATTATGAATAACATCATAAAATAAATTTATTTATTTTGTGAAATTTTAATGCACTTTCTACAGAAAATATATTCATCTCGAAGTTTCCTGATTTTAAAATATTTTTGTTGGTAAAATATTTCCTGCATAAAACTATTCATATATTTCTACAAAAAAAAATATATATATATATTTCTATAGATATATTCTGCAGATTTTTTTCTTTTTTTTTTAGATATACATACGTATATTACACTTTTTTTTAAAGAGATAAATATATTTTCTGCCCCCCCCTTTCCCTTAAATAAAAAAAATTGTGCATATATTTAAAAAATATTTATAACTTACCTTTTTTATTGCATGCACTGATTGTTAACATTTTCTTTCAATTCGTTGATCTTACAGCAACACTGATATATTTCTGTGCACCTTTGATTATTATGAATATTATTAAAAAAAATTATTCTACTTAATATATATATATTCTTTTTTTTATTCTATATATATATATTTTATATATAAATTTTAAAATATTTTAAAAATAATATATATTATTAATATATATTATATAATTATAAAATTTTTATATATATATTTTTTTTTATATAATATATATATATATATATAAAATTTTTTTTATATTATATATTATATATATATATATATATATATATATATATATATTGTAGTGTAGATATATTTTTGTGCACGTTTGATAATTACTATTATTATTTTTTTTTTTTTTTTTTTTTGATCAATGTTACGGGTTTTCCTAAATTTATTATTTTTTACTAATTTTTCCCTTGCAATGATCCCGGGCGGCATCATTGCAAAATCTCAAACCCCAAAATCTCTCTGCATGATTGGTAGTGGTGTTTGGCATCTTAAAAACGGCTGTTTGGCAACTAAAATTGGTATTTGGCATCTAAAAAATGCATTTTGGCAACTAAGATTGGTAACTGGCAACTGAAATTGGTGTTTGTCAACTTATAATTGGTGATTGGCAACTGAAATTGGTATTTGACATCTAAAAAATGCATTTTGGCAGCTAAGATTGGTAAATGGCAGCTAAGACTGGTAAATGGCAGCTAAGACTGGTAAGTGGCAGCTAAGACTGGTAAATGGCAGCTAAACTGGAAAAGGGAGAAAGTTTGGGAAAATGGTAACAAGATGGAAATGCAGCTAAGACTGGTAAATGGCAGCTAAGATTGGTAAATGGCAGCTAAGATTTGGTAAATGCAGCTAGCTAAGTTTGGGTAAATGGAAACAAAGTTTGGGGTAAAGGGCAACAAAGACTGGTAAATGCAGCTAAGTTTGGGGTAAAGGGCAATTAAGATGGAAATGGCAGCTAAGATTGGTAAATGGCAACTAAGATTGGTAAATGGCAGCTAAGATTGGTAATTGGCAACTGAAATTGGTAATTGGCAACATGAACTAATATTGCAATCCTTGTCACATTTTCTGTTATTCCTTCGTTATCGCATTCTCTGTTATCCCTTCTTCGTATTTTATTTTCACAGGTATGTATCTTTTACGATTTTTTTTCCAAAGTGTTTATCTGTTAATATTTGTAAACGTTATGAAGTAAACCAGTTCTGTTTCTCTCTTTCTCTCTCTTTCTCTATTTTTTCAATTACCCCCTCTCCTTTCCCCCTTTTACAATTTTCTCCCTCCCCCCCTCTTCATCAATTCTCTCCCTCTCTTTCGTCATCTTTATCAATTCTCTCCCTCTCCTTCCTCCTCTTTATCAATTCTCTCCCTCTCCTTCCTCCTCTTTATCAATTCTCTCCCTCTCCTTCCTCATCTTTTTCAATTCTCTCCCTCCCCTTTTTCATCTTTACAATTTCTCTCCCCCCCTTCCTCCTCTTTTTCAAAACCCCTCCCTCTCCTTCCTCCTCTTTATCAATTCTCTCCCTCTCCTTCCTCCTCTTTATCAATTCTTTTCCCTTTCCTTTCCCCATCTTTATCAAATTTTTCTTTCCCCTCCCCTTTCCCCATCTTTACAATTCCCCTCTCCTTTCCCCCCTTTTCAATTTTCTCCCTCTCCTTCCTCATCTTCATCAATTCTCTCCCTCCCACTCTTTGTCGCTTCTCCCTTCTTTCTCTCCCTCCCTCCCTCCCTCCCTTTATCAATCCCTCCGTCTCCCTCTCCTCTCCCTCCCTCCTTCCCCCTCCCTTTTACAATTCTCTCCCTCCCTCCCTCTTTCCCCCTCCCTTTTATCAATTATCTCCCTCCATCCATCCATCCCTCTCCCCTCCCCCCCTATCTCCTCCTTTGTCAAACCCTCCGCTTCCCCCCCCCCCCTTTTCAATTTAATTCCCCGCTGGGGCCTACCTCGCATTTCCGCCGAGGAAACGCGAGCTTTATCACTTCTCCCTCCCTTCTCCCTATCTCCTCCCATTATCCCTTCTCCCTATCTCCTCCCATTATCCCTTCTCCCCTATCTCCTCCCATTATCACTTCTCCCTATCTCTTCCCTTTCTCCTCCCCATTATCAATTCTCCCTCTCTCTTCCCTTTATCAATTCTCTCCCTCCTTCCAAATGGGTGCCCTACCCAAGGGCCGAGGAAAGCGAGCTGAAATGCCCGCCTCTCGGGGGGGAGATTTACTACAGGCAACTTAAGGGCGTGCGGGACCCCCCCTTTATGAGAGGGCGGGGCGGCTGCGTCGACGGGAAATGCATGGTGAGTGTCTATCTGTCTGTCGTCTGGGTTTTCGGTTGGGTTTTCTGTTTTCTCCTCTTCTCTCTCCTCCCCTCTCTCCCCCCTCTCTGTTTTTCGGAACCCCCCGTGATGAGGAGGGGGGGGGTCTGGTCGACGGAAAGGGGCATGGTAGTGTCTGTCTTCTGCTGTCTGTCTGGTTTTTCCCGGTTGGTTTTTTCTTTTCTCTCCTCTCTCTCGTTTTCGGGCCCCCTGTGAAGGAGGGGCGGGGCGGTCTGCGTCGACGGAAGGTGCATGGTGTCTGTCTGTCTGGTTGGTTGTCTGTCTCTGTTTCTCTGTTGCTTTTTTTCTCTGTTTCTCTGATTCTCTGTCTCTCTGTCTTTCTCTGTCTCTCTTTCTTTCTCTCTGTTTCTCTCTTTCTTTCTCTGGCTCTGTCTCTCTCTCTCTCTCTCTGGCTCTGTCTCTCTGTCTCTCTCTCTATGTCTCTCTCTTTCTTTCTCATTCTCTTTTTCTATCTCTTTCTTTTTCTCTCTTTCTTTTTTTCTTCCTTTTTGGAACCCTTTTTTGATGAGAAGGCGGGGCGGGCTCGTCGACGGGGAAAGGGGCTGGTGAGTGTCTGTCTGTTGGTTTGGGTTTTCTGTCTCTGTTTCCTCCCCTTTTCTTTTTTTTTCTGTTTCTCTGATTCTCTGTCTCTCTGTCTTTCTCTGTCTCTCTTTCTTTCTCTCTGTTTCTCTCTTTCTTTCTCTGGCTCTGTCTCTCTCTCTCTCTCTCTGGCTCTGTCTCTCTGTCTCTCTCTCTATGTCTCTCTCTTTCTTTCTCATTCTCTTTCTCTATCTCTTTCTTTTTCTCTCTTTCTTTCTTTCTTTCTCTTTCGGAACCCTTGTAGAGGGCGGGGCGGTCTGCTCGGGGTGCATGGGGGTCTTGCTTCTCGTCCTCTTTTTTTCTCTCTGTTGCCTTCGTTGGTGGTGTCGGGTCTCTGTTTCCGGGCTTCGTTCTCTCTTCTTCTTCTCGTCCCGTTTCTTCTCTCTGTTTCTCTGTTTCTCTGTTTCTGTTTCTTTCCCCTTTCTCTCTTTTCAAAACCAGTCAATCACTTCTGTGTCTTTTTTTTCCTTTTAAGCCAGCCAATCACAACTCTCTCTCTCTCTCTCTCTCTCTCTCTCTTTTTCTCTCTCTCTCAACTCCCTCCCCTTTTTCAAAACCAACCAATCACATCTCCCTCTTTCTGACTCCTCCCCCTCACCCTCTCACCCTCCCCCTTTTTCAAAACCAACCAATCACATCCCCCTCCCCCTCTCATCCCCCTCTCTGACTCCTCCCATTTTCCAAAACCAACCAATCACATCCCCCTCCCACTCTCATCCCCCTCTCTGACTCTCCCATTTTCCAAAACCAGCCAATCGGCTGCGACCTCAAGCTCGGATTGACCGCCCAGGAGGACAAGTGTAAGTTAGGTAAGATAGGTTAGGGAAATCAAGTTAGGTAAATAAGTTCGGTAGGTTAGGTAAGATAGGTTAGGTAAATCAAGTTAGGTTAGGTTAGGTCAAGTTAGGTTAGGTTAGGTCAAGATAGGTTAGGTTAGGTCAAGATAGGTCAGGTTAGGTCAAGACAGGTTAGGTTAGGTCAAGTTAAGTTAGGTCAAGTTAGGTTAGGTTAACTAGGGTAGATTAGGTCAGGTCAAGTTAGATTAGATTTGCTAAGGTAAGAAAATGTTAAATAAGGTGGAGTTAGGTAAGGTTTATCTAAACTAACTTAGATTAACCTATGAAAACTTAAACCTGGCTAGGTTTGGTAAGGTTAAGTTATGTTTGTTTAGTTTAGGCCAAGGTAGTTTAGATTAAGTTATTTTAGATTAATTTCGACCAAGTTAGGTTACATTAACTTTGGCCAAGTTAGGTTACATTAACTTTGGCCAAGTTAGGTTACATTAACTTTGGCCAAGTTAGGTTACATTAACTTTGGCCAAGTTAGGTTACATTAACTTTGGCCAAGTTAGGTTACATTAACTTTGGCCAAGTTAGGTTACATTAACTTTTGGCCAAGTTA
>NW_023647927.1:21821-24321 GCF_015228065.2 Penaeus monodon
ACGTGTTGCTGATCCAATATACCTAGTATTACAGCTAGGACAATTAAACAAATATACAATGTTTGAACATAGGTCAGGAGGAAAAGACTCTCTTCTTTAAATAAGTGTTGATAGTATGGTTATTCATGAAAATTATATTGAATTTTATCTGGGGGAACGAATGTTTAAGTAACTCACGTAATTGTTTTCGAACGCTATAACTTAATCGTCCGAGATATGGTAAGTTGATATATTTGGTTTGTTCAGGGACAGATGTGAGTTTTAAAGGTTGGCAAAACTTGTTGTTTAAGAATGACCTCAGGGTTTTATGGAAAATACTGTTTGGGTAGCCATTCGTTTCAAAGTAATTTGATAAGAACTTCATTTCTTTGTCAAACACGGACCAGGAAGAGCAAATGTTATATGCTCTGTTAATTAAAGTTGATATGCTATTAACCTTATACTTTGTGGTGAATAACTCAAATAATGCATTCCCAAACCAGTAAAAGTAAGTTTTCTGTAAATAGTAGTGCACAGGCGACCATTTTCTTTGATGATAAGCGTATCAAGAAAGGAAAGTTGGTTTTCTTTTTCAATTTCACAGGTAAACTTAATGTAACGCTATAACTTAATCGTCCGAGATATGGTAAGTTGATATATTTGGTTTGTTCAGGGACAGATGTGAGTTTTAAAGGTTGGCAAAACTTGTTGTTTAAGAATGACCTCAGGGTTTTATGGAAAATACTGTTTGGGTAGCCATTCGTTTCAAAGTAATTTGATAAGAACTTCATTTCTTTGTCAAACAGGACCAGGAAGAGCAAATGTTATATGCTCTGTTAATTAAAGTTGATATGCTATTAACCTTATACTTTGTGGTGAATAACTCAAATAATGCATTCCCAAACCAGTAAAAGTAGGTTTTCTGTAAATAGTAGTGCACAGGCGACCATTTTCTTTGATGATAAGCGTATCAAGAAAGGAAAGTTGGTTTTCTTTTTCAATTTCACAGGTAAACTTAATGTTACGGTGTTGATCATTCAGGTAGGATAGGAACAGCTGTATATGTGATGGATGTTTGAACACAAGAAAGGTATCGTCTATGTATCTTTTGTAAAACAAGGGTTTAAATTCTAGTGGGCAGTCTTGTAGCCATTTCCTTTCATGATAACATAGAAAAGCATTAGCATAACTAGGGCCAATGGGAGAACCCATAGCAACACCATCAATCTGAGTGTACAGGCGGTTATCAAAAGTAAAAACTGAATCTTTTGTGACAACTATTAGAAGAGAAAGTAATTGTTTCTTTTCTAAACCAAATTGTGAAAGGAATTCTGCTGTAGTATTATTAGTGATAATTTGTGTGGTCTCAGCTAGAGGTACATTCGTGAACAAAGACTCGACGTCAAAACTAGCCATGGTTATGGTGTCATCGAATCTTAAATGACTGATTTCATTTATGAAATTCGATGAGTTGGAAATCGTGTATTCGTTATATGTTAGAGGTTGAATGATTTGTACAAGAAATTTTGCCAGATTATAACTGAAGGTGCCAATAGATGAAATAATTGGTCTAAGGGGTAAACCTGGTTTGTGTACTTTTGGGAGACCATACATAAAACCAGCACGAGAACCAGCTGAAAAGATAGAATGATATATGGTTTCATCAAGGATTGTTTTTAAAGGTCGTACGATTCTGTTTAGCTTGGCCTCTAGCTTTAACAGGTGGGTGGCAAGGTTGACATTTAACAGTTGGAATTTAGACGAGTCAGAAAGTATAGAAGAGAGTTTATTAATGTAGTCAGTTCTACTCAATAACACAATGCCCCTTCCTTTATCAGGTTTTGTAATAACAATATGTTCGTCTGACTTAAGATTTTGAAGACTGTTAGTGACTTGTTCAGTGAAATCAGATGAATAAGTTTCCTGGTTTTGTTGTACATATGTACTGTTAGCCAAAAGGGCTATTTTCCTAAAAACTGAGTTAAAAGTGTCTTCATAAATCATACAGTTCTTAAGTAGATGACACATTCTTTCAAAGGGGATAAAAAACTTTACAAAGCCCACTTTTTTAGGTCGGAGACAGAAATCCAAGCCTAATGATAGTGCTTCCTTTTCTTTTTGTGTCAGGACTGTATTTGAAAAGTTAAAGATTACCCTATTAGTATCCACTTTTTTGTCAAGATCTATGCCTAGATTCTTCAATTTACGGTGATGGATGGCTTCGATAGTCCTTACACTTCTTTCTACGCTTTGATTACTAACGTAGATAGGCATTTCAAATCAAACGAATAAACTTTTGATGTTAGATCACGCATAAAAGTGTCATGTGTGTTCTTAAGACATGACAACTTTTTGATTTGTCTTTTGATCTCACGATCAAGAAGTTTATATAGCCATGATTTGTAGGTGTTACTGGAGAGGAAGGATCTATCATAAAGCTTGAATTTAAAAAAAAAAATAGGGAAAATGTTATACAATTTGCAATAATCTAAAAATTTCAAGTCCAATTCCAACTTCTTGA
>NW_023647927.1:36742-52705 GCF_015228065.2 Penaeus monodon
AGGTTGATTTAATTTAAGTTAGGTGAAGTTAGGTGAGGATTTAATTTGATTTAAGTTAGGTGAAGTTGGGTGAGGATTTAATTTGATTTAAGTTAGGTGAAGTTGGGTCAAGTTAGGTTAAGTTAGGTTAGGTTCATTTGAGTTAGGTTAAGTTGGGTTAAGTTAGGTTAATTTAAGTTGGGTTAAGTTAGGCGCCACGAATATCTACGTGGAAGAGGTGGCAGTCCCATAATTATCTGCATGAGTTTGATTTTTTTAAATTTAAATTAGGCTTACTTAAGTTAGGTTAATTTAGGTTAAGTTAAGTTAGGTTAAGTTAGTTTTGTTTATTTACTATATTTAATATATTGAGATTTGGTAAGAAAAGGTTAAGTAAGGTGAGGTTAGGGTAGGTCAAGTTCATCTAAACTTATAACTTAGATTAACCTAAGCAAACTTTAACCTGACCTACCCAACCCTAAGTTAGGTAAGGTAGGGTTAAGTTATGTTTGTTTAGTTTCGGCCAAGGTAGTTTAGACTAAGTTAGTTTAGATGAATTTCGACCAAGTTAGGTTAATTAATTTTGGCCAAGTTAGGTTATATTAATTTTGGCCAAGTTAGGTTAGATTAATTTTGGCCAAGTTAGGTTATATTAATTTTGGCCAAGTTAGGTTATATTAACTTTGGCCAAGTTAGTTTAGATTAACTTTGGCCAAGTTAGAGTAAATTAAGTTAGGTTAAGTTAGTTTAGATTAACTTTGGCCAAGTTAGTTTAGATTAACTTTGGCCAAGTTAGAGTAAATTAAGTTAGGTTGTATTAATTTTGGCCAAGTTAGAGTAAATTAGACCACGTCACTTTAGTCTTGGGCAGGGTAAGTTAGGTCAATTTTTTTTAAGTTAGGCAAGATTAACTTATTAACTTATCCCTCTCTCCCTCCCTCCCACGAATCCAATCTCCCTCATTTAATCTCCCTCTCTCTCCCTCATATCTAATCTCCCTCATATCTAATCTCCCTCTCTCTCCCTCATATCTAATCTCCCTCTCTCCCTTTCTCCCTCTCTCTCCCTCATATTTAATCTCCCTCCCTCTCTCCCTTTCTCCCTCATATTTAATCTCTCTCCCTCCCTCTCTCCCTCATATTTAATCTCCCTCCCTCCCTCATATTAATCTCCCTCCCTCTCTCTCTCCCTCATATTTAATCTCCCTCCCTCTCTCCCTCATATCTAATCTCCCTCTCTCCCTCATATTTAATCTCCCTCTCTCCCTCATATTTAATCTCCCTTTCTCCCTCCCTCCCTCCCCCTCCCAGCCTTACGCAACACCAGCGGCCACTTCTACCTGAACGGCGACTGGCGGATCGACGCGCCGAGGTCATTCCAGGTCCCGGGGTCGGCGAGGTCAGGCGAGGTCGCGAGGTCAGGCGAGGTCACGGGGTCACCCTCGACGACCTTCCACTACGAGAGGAGGGCGGGGCAGGAGGGCGTGGCCGTCTTCTCGCCTGAGGTTCTGAGGGCCAAGGGACCCACGACCGAGGCCCTGTATGTGGTGGTGAGTGTGAAGTTTGCTATTGTTATTATCATTGTTATTATTGTTATTATTATTATGTTGTTATTATTATTGTTATTATTATTTTGTTATTATTATTGTTATTATTGTTATTGTTATTATTATTGTTATTATTATTGTTATTGTTATTATTATTGTTATTGTTATTATTATTGTTATTGTTATTATTGTTGTTATTATTATTATTATTATTTATATATTTATTTATTTATTCATTTTATTTATTTATTTTTTGAGCGTTTTTTTGTCGTTTCTTTTACTTCTTTTGAGGAACAGGTATCTTTTTCCCTCATCTCTCATCTCTCTCTCATCCTCCCTCATCATCTCCCTCATCATCTCCCTCATCATCTCCCTCATCATCTCCCTCATCATCTCCCTCATCATCTCCCTCATCTCTCCCCAACAGCTGCCGTACCAGGAACCGAACCTTCATGTTCCTCCCTCATGTTCCTCCCTCCCCTCTTTATCCTTCTGTATCTCCCTCATCCCTCATCATCTCCATCTCTTTCTCCCTCACCATCTCCCTCAATCTCCCTCATTATCTCCCTCATCATCTCCCTCACATCTCCCTCATCATCTCCCTCACCATCTCCCTCATCTCTCCCCAACAGCTGCTGTACCAGGAGCCGAACCGGGGCGTGCGGTACGAGTACAGCGTTCCTCCCTCCCCTTCGTCCTTCTCCTCTTTATCCCTCTGTATCTCCCTCATCCTCCCCCCTTTCTCACCTCCCTCATCTCTCCCTCATCCCTCATCTCTCCCTCATCCCTCATCATCTCTCTCATCTCTCCCCAACAGCTGCTGTACCAGGAGCGTGCGGTACGAGTACAGCGTTCCTCCCTCCCCTCCCTCCCCTCTCTTTCTATCTCTCTTTCTCTATTTATCCCTCTGTATCTCCCTCATCCCTCATCATCTCCCTCATCCCTCATCTCTCCCTCATCCCTCACCATCTCCCTCATTCTCTCCCCAACAGCTGCTGTACCAGGAGCCGAACCGGGGCGTGAGGTACGAGTACAGCGTTCCTCCCTCCCCTCCCTCCCCTCTCTTTCTATCTCTTTTTCTCTATTTATCCCTCTGTATCTCCTTCATCCCTCATCATCTCCATCTCTCTCTCCCTCACCATCTCCCTCACCATCTCCCTCATCATCTCCCTCATTCTCTCCCCAACAGCTGCTGTACCAGGAGCCGAACCGGGGCGTGCGGTACGAGTACAGCGTTCCTCCCTCCCCTTCGCCTTCCCCTCTTTATCCCTCTGTATCTCCCTCATCCCTCATCATCTCCATCTCCTTCTCCCTCACCATCTCCCTCACCATCTCCCTCACCTTCTCCCTCACCATCTCCCTCATTCTCTCCCCAACAGCTGCTGTACCAGGAGCCGAACCGGGGCGTGCGGTACGAGTACAGCGTTCCCCTGGAGGTCACCCAAGCGAAAGCGGAGGTTTACGACTGGCTCTTCGGGACGTTTGGCGAGTGTTCGGTGCCCTGCGGCGGAGGTGGGTTAATTAGTGGGGTAATTAGGGTCATTAATGAGTTAATTAGGGTCATTAGTGTGGTTGGGGTAATTAGTGGGCTTTGGGTAATTAATAGAGGGTGATTAGTGGGATAATTAGTAACTACGATTGGCTCTTCGGGACGTTTGGCGAGTGTTCGGTGCCCTGCGGCGGCGGTGGGTTAATTAGTGGGTTAATTAGGGTAATTTGTGGGGTAATTAGGGTAATTTGTGGGGTAATTAGTGGGGTAATTAGAGTAATTAGTGGGGTAATTAGGGTAATTAGTGGGGTAATTAGGGTAATTAGTGGGGTAATTAGGGTCAATAGTGGGTTAATGAGGCTCATTAGTGGGGTAATTAGGCTCATTAGTGGGTTAATGAGGCTCATTAGTGGTAATCAATGGGTTGATGATGCATTTCGCAGCCTAATCCCCCCCCCCTAATCCCCACCTAATCCTGTGGTTGGGGATAATTAGTGGGATGATGAGGGTAATTAGTGAGGTAATTAGTAAAGGCTAATTATTGAGTAATTAATGATGCATTGCGGAGCCTAATCCCCCTCTAATCCCCTCCCCCCTAAATCCCCACTTAATCCCCCCTAATCCCCACTTAATCCCGCCTAATCCCCCTCCCCCTAAATCCCCAGGCCTGAGGACCCGCAACGTGACCTGCGTGACGTTGACCTGAACCCTAATCCCCCCCCTAAATCCCCACTCAATCCCCCCTAAATCCCCCCCATAATCCCCACTTAATCCCCCCTAAATCCGCCCTAAATCCCCCCTAAATCCCCCATAATCCCCACTTGATCCCCCCTCTAATCCCCACTTAATCCCCCCCTCTAATCCCCCCCTAATCCCCCCCCTCTAATCCCCCCTAAATCCCCCCCCTCTAATCCCCCCTAAATCCCCCCCCCTCTAATCCCCCCCCTCTAATCCCCCCTAAATCCCCAGGCCTGAGGACCCGCAACGTGACGTGCGTGCGCACGAGCGACCTGGTCCCCGTGGCCGAGTACCTGTGCGACCCGAGGGAGCGACCCGCCGAGAACGCGACCTGTAATGACCTGCCTTGCCCCGCCAGGTGAGCGCCTCTTTCTCTCTTTTTCTCTCTCTTTCTTTCTCTTTCTCTCTCTCTCTCTCTCTCTCTCTCTCTCTCTTTCTCTCTTTCTTTCTCTTTCTTTCTTTCTTTCTCTCTCTCTGTCTATCTGTATCTCTCTTTCTTTCTCTCTTTCTCTCTCTTTCTCTTTCTCTTTCTTTCTCTCTTTCTCTCTCTTTCTCTTCTTCTCTTCTTCTTCTTTCTCTTTCTCTTTCTTCTTTCTTCTTTTCTTTCTTCTCTTTTTCTCTTCTTCTTTCTCTTTCTTTCTCTTTCTTTCTCTTTCTTTCTTTCTTTCTCTTTCTTTCTCTTTCTCTCTTCTCTTCTCTCTCTTCTCTCTCTTTCTCTTTTCTTTCTCTTTCTTTCTCTTCTTTCTCTTTCTTTTCTCTTTTTCTCTTCTTTTCTCCTCTCTCTTCTCTTCTCTCTTTCTTTCTTTCTTTCTTTCTCTTTCTCTCTCTTTCTCTCTTCCTCTTTTACTCTCTTTCTCTGATCTTCGCTGTTCCTTCTCTCCTGCTCTTAGCTTTGCTCTTTCTTCTCTCTTCCTCTTTCTCTTCCCTTCTATTCTTCTCTTTCTCTTTCTTCTTTCTTCTTTATCTTTCTCTATTCGTCATTCTTCTCCTTGGTTCTCTGTCTCTCTTTGTCTCTCCCCTCTCTTCTTTCTTTCTCTCTTTCTCCCTCTTCCTCCCTCTTTCTCCTCCTTTATCATCTTCTTTATCATCCTTCTTTCTCCCCCTTTTATCAACCACCTTATCTCTTCCCTTCTCCATTCCCTCTCTCTCTCTCTCCCTTCCTCCTTTATTCCTTTACCCCTCCTCCCCCCCCCCCTTTTATCCTCTTCCTTTGTCATCCCTCTCCCTCTCTCCTTTCTCCCTCCTTTCTCCCTTCATTCTCTCCCTCTTTCTCCCTCTTTATCCTCCTCCTCCTTTCTCCCTCTTTATCCTCCTCCTCCTCCCTTCTCCCTCTTTATCCTCCTCCTCCTCCTCCTCCTTTCTCCCTCTTTATCCTCCTCTTCTTCTCCGCAGATGGCAGCTCTCTTCCTTTCCCTCTCTCTCTCCCTTGCTCCTTTCTCCCTCTCTCCTTTCTCTCCCTCATTCTCTCGCTCATTCTCTCCCTCATTCTCTCCCTCATT
The DNA here is from genome assembly GCF_015228065.2 of Penaeus monodon. NCBI lineage: Eukaryota > Metazoa > Arthropoda > Malacostraca > Decapoda > Penaeidae > Penaeus > Penaeus monodon. The sequence goes on from NW_023647927.1 coordinate 41,994, forward strand.
CTCTCCTCCTTTCTCTCCCTCATTCTCTCCCTCTCTCCCTCATTCTCTCCCTCTTTCTCTCTCTCTTTCTCTCTCTCTCTCCCTCTTTATCATCCTCTCCTTATCTCCGCAGATGGCATCTCGGCGCCTGGACCCCTTGCTCCAGCCCCTGCGGCCAGACGGGCCTCCAGTTCCGCGCCGTCTTCTGCTCCCTCTTTCTCTCCCTCTTTCTCCCTCTTTCTCTCCCTCCCTCCCTCATTCTCTCCCTCTTTCTCTCTCTCTTTCTCTCTCTTTCTCCCTCTTTATCATCCTCTCCTTATCTCCGCAGATGGCATCTCGGCGCCTGGACCCCTTGCTCCAGCCCCTGCGGCCGGACGGGCCTCCAGTTCCGCGCCGTCTTCTGCTCCCTCTTTCTCTCCCTCTTTCTCCCTCTTTCTCTCCCTCTTTCTCCCTCTTTCTCCCTCTTTATCATCCTCTCCTTATCTCCGCAGATGGCATCTCGGCGCCTGGACCCCTTGCTCCAGCCCCTGCGGCCAGACGGGCCTCCAGTTCCGCGCCGTCTTCTGCTCCCTCTTTCTCTCCCTCTTTCTCCCTCTTTCTCTCCCTCTTTCTCCCTCATTCTCTCCCTCTTTCTCTCTCTTTCTCCCTCTTTATCATCCTCTCCTTATCTCCGCAGATGGCATCTCGGCGCCTGGACCCCTTGCTCCAGCCCCTGCGGCCGGACGGGCCTCCAGTTCCGCGCCGTCTTCTGCTCCCTCTTTCTCTCCCTCTTTCTCCCTCTTTCTCTCCCTCCCTCCCTCATTCTCTCCCTCTTTCTCTCTCTCTTTCTCTCTCTTTCTCCCTCTTTATCATCCTCTCCTTATCTCCGCAGATGGCATCTCGGCGCCTGGACCCCTTGCTCCAGCCCCTGCGGCCAGACGGGCCTCCAGTTCCGCGCCGTCTTCTGCTCCCTCTTTCTCTCCCTCATTCTCCCTCTTTCTCTCCCTCTCTCCCTCATTCTCTCCCTCTCTCCCTCATTCTCTCCCTCTTTCTCTCTCTCTTTCTCTCTCTCTCTCCCTCTTTATCATCCTCTCCTTATCTCCGCAGATGGCATCTCGGCGCCTGGACCCCTTGCTCCAGCCCCTGCGGGCAGACGGGCCTCCAGTTCCGCGCCGTCTTCTGCTCCCGGAGGTTCGGCCGCGAAGGGCACCTCGCCGTCGTGGAGGACTGGAACTGCCTGACGAAGGGGCAGATGGAGGAGGAAGGAGGGGCGTGGCAGGAGGAAGAAGGAGGGGCGTGGCAGGCAGGAGGAGGAGGAGCTCTGGCGTCCTTCGAGCGGCCTCCCAGCGTGAGGGAATGCAACAGGGAGACGGAGTGCCCCTCGTGGCACGTAGGGGCGTGGGCGCCGGTGAGTGAGTGTGGCTCTTGGGGGCGTGGCAGGGGGCTCTTGGGGGCGTGGCAGGGGGCTCTTGGGGGCGTGGCAGGAGGTTTCCCAGGGGCGTGGCAGGAGGTTTCCTAGGGGCGTGGCAGGAGGTTTCCTAGGGGCGTGGCAGGAGGCTTCCTAGGGGCGTGGCAGGGGGCTCTTGTGGGCGTGGCCCAGAGGCGCCGGTGAGTGAATGAGTCTCTCTCTCTCTCCCGGGGGCGTGGCAGGGGTTTTCCGAGGGGCGTTGCCGGGATGTTGCCGAGGGATTTAAAGGGATTTCTTTAGGATTTATGGTTATCTTAGGGTCGTGAGGGATTTAACGGGATTTAAAGGGATTTGTGGGTATCCTTAGGATTTAGAGGGATTTAGAAGGATTTAAAGGGATTCGTTTGTATCCTTTGGGTCGCGAAGGGGATTTAAAGGGATTTAAAGGGATTTTTGGGTATCCTCTGGGTCGCGAAGGGGATTTAGAAGGATTTAAAGGGATTTTTGGGTATCAAGTATCGCGCAGGATTTTAAAATTTAAATTTGCAGAAGGATTTTTCGAGAAGTTTCCTTGGGCGCGAGAGGGATTTTTCAGGGATTTCCGAAGGGTAGGATTTTTTTTAAACAAATTAAATCCCTTTTGAGGATTTCTGTTGGGTGTCCAGGATTTCTGAAGTATTTCTTAATTAACTCTTAATTAAGCGCTTGCGGAGTCATTAGTGTGTAGAGATAATTAATTAGAGAGAGAGAGAGAATTTTAATATTCAAATTAGGTCCTATTTGGTTCAGTAATAATCTTAATTAACAATTAAATGTCTGTTAATTTCTATTTTCCTTTTTGCTAATGACTAATTAACGCCTTGAATTAATTATTGTTATTCATCAACGAGAAATTATTAACTATTAATTATTATTAATTATTATTAATTATTAATTATTAATTATTAAATTATTAATTATTAACGAGATATCATTTTAATATTCAAATTAGGTTCCATTTGGCTCATTAATAACCTTAATTACTAATTAAATGTATATTTTCTTTGGACTAATGACTAATTAACACTTTAAATGATAAGTATAATTTTATTGTTATTATCGACGTTTTTTTTTTTATTTTCATTATCATTATTGTTATTGTTATGATTTTTATTGTTATTTTCATTATTCTCTTTGTTATTATCATCGTAATCTTGTTATCATCGTTATTATCATTATTCTCATCTTCGTTATCACGTTTTGTTATTGATTTTGTTACTATTATTATATATTATCAATTTGATTATAATTTCCATTATTTTCATTTTTATTTTCATTCTCATTTTCATTATTTTCATTTTCATTATCTTCATTATTTTCATCATTTTCAATGTCATTTTCATCATCATTATCGTACATATTATTAACTATTATTATCATCACCATCACCACCACCGCCATCATTATTAAACCCCCCTCCCCCCTTCCCCTCAGTGCAACAAGCATTTTCAATACCCCATCACCCCCCCCCCCTCAATGCAACAATCAATAACCCCCCCTTCCCTCCCCCTCCCCCCCTCAGTGCAACAAGCTCTGCGGCCCTCCTTCACCATCATAATAATAATGCAACAAGCATTATTAACCCACAGTGCAACAGAACAAGCATTATCAATACCCCCTCAATGCAACAAGCATTATCAATACCCCCTCAATGCAACAATCACTACCCCCCCCCCTCAGTGCAACAATCACTAACCCCCCCCTCAGTGCAACAACCACTAACCCCCTTCTCCCCTTCTCCCTCCCCCCCCACAGTGCAACAAGCTCTGCGGCCCTCCTTCCCTCCCCCCCTCAGTGCAGTGCAACAAGCAACCACTAACCCCTTTCTCCCTCCCCCCCCCACAGTGCAACAAGCTCTGCGGCCCGGGGCACCAGCGGCGCAAGGTGAGGTGCCACCGGCGGCGGGGTGCCAGCGGGAAGGTGGAGGCCCTGGCGGACGGCGAGTGCCTGGAGGAGAAGCCGCAGGAGGAGAGGGCCTGCGAGGCCGTCCCCTGCGGAGGCGTCGACTGGGTGGCCGGGGACTGGAGCGGGGTGAGTAAAGGGGGGGGAGGGGGAGGGAGGGGAGGGTGAGGGATGGGTGAGTAAGGGGGGGAGGGAGACTGGAGCGGGGTGAGTAAGTGGAGGAGGGGGGAGGGATGGGTGAAGAGAGGGTGAGGGATGGGTGAAGGGAGGGAGGGAGACTGGAGCGGGGTGAGTAAAGGGGGGGAGGGGAGGGTGAGGGATGGGTGAAGGGAGGGAGGGAGACTGGAGCGGGGTGAGTAAAGGGGGGGAGGGGGAGGGAGGGGAGGGGGGAGGGTGGAGGGATGGGTGAAAAGAGGGAGGGGGGATGGGTGAGTAAGGGGAGGGAGGGGGAGGGTGAGGGATGGGTGAAGGGAGGGAGGGAGACTGGAGCGGGGTGAGTAAAGGGGGGGAGGGGAGGGTGAGGGATGGGTGAAGGAGGGAGGGAGACTGGAGCGGGAAAGGGGAGGAAGTGGGAGGGAGGGATGGAGGAGTAAGAGTAAGGGGGGTGAGTAGGGGGGGAAGGATGGGGAGGTGAATAAGGGGGGGAGGGAGGGTGAGGGTGTAGGACGTGGTTGAGTATAAGTGAGAATGAGTAAGATTAAGTGTGAGTAAGTGGGTGAAGGATGAGTGAAGGGTGAGGGAGGAGTGTGTGAGTGAGAATGAGTGAGTAAGGGTGAGGGAGGAGTAAAGGATAGGGGAGAGTGAGAATAGGGTGAAGTGATGAGTAAGGGTGAGTAAGAGTAAGAATGAGTAAGTGAGGGTTGAGAATGACTAAAATTGAGGGTTACTAAGGGTGAGGGTGAGGGAGGGAGGATGAGGAATGAGTAAGAGTAAAGGGTGAAGGATGGGTGAGTAAGAGAAAGGGTGAGGGAGGGTGAGTAAGAGTAAGGGTGGGGGTGAGGGAGGGGTGAGGGAGGGATTGTGAGTGAGTGAGGGTAAGGATGAGTAAAGGGTGAGGGTGAGTAAAGGGTGAGGGGATGGGTGAGGGTGAGGGGGGAGGGGGGAGGAGGGTGTGTAAAGGGTGAGTGATAGTGAGGGTGAGAGTGAGAATGAAGGAGTGAGAATGAGTGAGTGAGAATGAGGGAGTGAGAATGAGTGAGTGAGAATGAGTGAGAATGAGAATGAGTGAGAATGAGAATGAGTGAGAATGAGAATGAGTGAGAATGAGAATGAGTGAGAATGAGAATGAGTGAGAATGAGAATGAGTGAGAATGAGAATGAGTGAGAATGAGAATGAGAATGAGTGAGAATGAGAATGAGAATGAGTGAGAATGAGAATGAGTGAGAATGAGAATGAGTGAGAATGAGAATGAGTGAGAATGAGAATGAGTGAGAATGAGAATGAGTGAGATGAGATGAGTGAGATGAGAGTGAGTGGGATGAGAGGGAGGGGAGTGAGTGGGTAGAGGAGGGCGATGAGTGGATGAGGGAGGGAGTGAGTGGGTGAGAGGGAGGGCGAGTGAGTGGGTGAGAGGGAGGGCGAGTGAGTGGGTGAGAGGGAGGGCGAGTGAGTGGGTGAGAGGGAGGGCGAGTGGTGGTGAGAGGGAGGGCGAGTGAGTGGTGAGGGAGGCGGTGACGTGGGTGAGAGGGAGGGCGAGTGAGTGGGTGGGGGGTGAGAGGGAGGCGAGTGAGTGGGTGAGAGGGAGGGCGAGTGAGTGGGTGAGAGGGGGGCGAGTGGAGTGGGTGACGAGGGAGGGCTGACGTGAGTGGTGAGAGGGAGGGCGAGTGAGTGGGTGAGAGGGAGGGCGAGTGAGTGGGTGAGAGGGAGGGCGAGTGAGTGGGTGAGAGGCGAGGCGAGTGAGTGGGTGAGAGGGAGGGCGAGTGAGTGGGTGAGAGGGAGGGCGAGTGAGTGGGTGAGAGGGAGGGCGAGTCTGGATTGGTGAGGGTGACGAATCAGTATGAGTACCTTTATAATCCTCCTCATTAATCCTCCCCAATCCCATTAACCCCATTTAATCCTTTCTAATCCTCACTAATCCCCACTTAATCCCAATTAATCCCCATAAATCCTCACTAACCCCCACTTAATCCTCCCCATTATCCATTAATCCTCCCCATTAATCCCCAATTAATCCTCCCCATTAATCGCAGCTAATCCTCCCATTAATCCCTACTAATCCTCCCATTAATCCCCACTAATCCTCCCATTAATCCCCACTAATCCTCCCTATTAATCCCCCCATTAATCCCCCAGTGCGGGCGAGGCTGCGGCCAGCTGCTGGAGACGCGGCCGGTGCTGTGCGTGGGCCAAAAGGGGAGTGTCCTTCCCGCAGACTTCTGCGAGGCCGCGCGCCGCCCGCCCGCCGCCAGGAACTGCACGGAGGTCGCCGGCTGCGCCTTCCGCTGGTACGCCTCCGAGTGGAGTCAGGTGAGGGGAGCGGAGTGTTATAGCGAGTCTATTATAGTGAGTCCATTATAGTGAGTCCATTATAGTGAGTCTATTATAGTGAGTGGATTATAGTGAGTGGATTATAGTGAGTGGATTATAGTGAGTGGATTATAGTGAGCGCATTATAGTGAGCGCATTATAGTGAGCAGATTATAGCCAGCAGATTATAGCCAGCGGATTATAGCGAGCGGATTATAGCGAGCGGATTATAGCGAGCGGATTATAGCGAGCAGATTATAGCGAGTGGAGATTAGCGAGCAGATTATAGCGAGTGGAGATTAGCGAGCAGATTATAGCGAGTGGAGATTAGCGAGCAGATTATAGCGAGCAGATTATAGCGAGCAGATTATAGCGAGTGGAGATTAGCGAGCAGATTATAGCGAGCAGATTATAGCGAGCGGATTATAGCGAGCAGATTATAGCGAGTGGAGATTAGCGAGCAGATTATAGTGAGTGGAGATTAGCGAGCAGATTATTAGTGAGCAGATTATAGTGAGTGGAGATTAGCGAGCAGATTATAGTGAGTGGAGATTAGCGAGCAGATTATAGCGAGTGGAGATTAGCGAGCAGATTATAGCGAGTGGAGATTAGCGAGCAGATTATAGCGAGTGGAGATTAGCGAGCAGATTATAGCGAGCAGATTATAGCGAGCAGATTATAGCGAGCAGATTATAGCGAGCAGATTATAGTGAGTGGAGATTAGCGAGCAGATTATAGTGAGTGGAGATTAGCGAGCAGATATAGCGAGCAGATTATAGCGAGCAGTTATAGCGAGCAGATTATAGCGAGCAGATTATAGTGAGTGGAGATTAGCGAGCAGATTATAGCGAGTGGAGATTAGCGAGCAGATTATAGCGAGTGGAGATTATAGCGAGTGGAGATTAGCGAGCAGATTATAGCGAGTGGAGATTAGCGAGCAGATTATAGTGAGTGGAGATTAGCGAGCAGATTATAGCGAGTGGAGATTAGCGAGCAGATTATAGCGAGCGTATTATAGTATTAGTATTATATTTAGAATAATCATTAATGACTTTCATTGCATTTTACTGTATTTAATTGTATTCAATTGTATCGTCATGTATTTTGATGCTGTTGTATTTTATAATATAATTTTAATAATTTATAATATATTGTATTAAATTTTGATTAAGCATTTGTTTATTAAATGTAATATTTATAATGTATCATATTTAATAATATCCTCATGTATCTTGTAATCTATGTATCCTCATGTATTCTGTTGCATCCTATGTATCTTATTGTATTTGCAATGTATCCTCATGTATCCTATTTTATCCTCGTGTATCCTATTCATCCCCACGTATCCTATTTTATCCTCGTGTATCTTATTTCATCCTCACGTATCATCATGTATCCTACTTCATCCTACAGTATCTTCACGTATCCTATCGTATTTCTACTTCATTCCCACGTATCCTGTTTCATCCCCATGTATCATGTATCGTACTTCATTCCCACGTATCCCACATTTATCCTTTTTATATCCCCACGTATCCCTTCATTCTCTTACCCCCATTCCTCCGCCCCCCCCGGGTATCTTTCCTATTTTTTTTATCCTCACCGTATTTTTTTCATCCCCTGTTCCTTTTTTCATCCTCCTTTCCCCCGTATCCTTTTTCCCCAGTATCCCATTTCCTCCCCTTTATCCTCACGTATCCCCCAGTATCGTAAACCTCATTTTATCCTTCACATCTTCACCCCACTATCCTTTTTCATCCTCATTCCCCACTTCCATTTTAAAACATTTTTTCCCAGTATCCACATTTTCCTCTCCTTCCCCTCAGTCCACATTTTTTTTTTACCCATCCTCATTTTCCTTAATTTTCTCTCCCCACGTTCCTATTTCATCATTATTCCCCTAGAAAATACATATTACAGTATCTCCACTCCCCTTTAACCCCCCACTTTCCACTTTTCCCCAAATCCCCGTACCCCCAAAACCCCCAACCCCCCTACATTTACCCAAACCCCCCCCCCACGTTCTTCCCCACGTACCCCCCCCCCCCCCCCTATCCCCCCCCCCCCCCCCACGTTTTTCACGAAATCCTCCGTCCCCCCCCCCCCCCCCCACACGTATCTTCACGTATCCTCACTACCCCCCCCCCCCCCCCCCACCCCCCCCCCCCCGTACCCCCTCAGTACCCCCCCCCCCCCCCCTACCGTATTTTCACTACCCCCCCCCACGTGCCCTCCGCATGCTCGACGGGCCGTGGCGGGGGCGTCCGCAGCGGCCGTCCTCTCGGGGCCGGGAGCGGGCGGCCGCTAAACCCCCGTTGAGAGTCGAGTTGCAAAAGCTGCAAGGAAGATGGGGGGCCCTGGGGGCTTGCACGGGGCGAAAGGGGGAGCGGAAGAGGAGGGGGAAGGAGGAGGGAAGGGGAAAGGAAGAACAAAATGGGGAGTGTTTTGGGACCGTGGGGTAGGTGGGGGGGGAAGGGGGAAAAAGGGAGAGGGGGAGTGGGGGAGGAGGGGGGCTGGGGGAGAGGGGGAGTGGGGGAGGAGAGGGGGCTGGGGAGTGGGGGGAGGGGAGAGGGGGAGTGGGGAGGGGGGGGGGAGTGGGGGGGGGGGGAAGGGGGGAAAGGAGAAGGGGGGGGGAAAGGGTGGGAGTGGGGAAGGGGGGGGGGAAAAAAAAGGGGGAAGGAAGGAAGGGAAGGGGGGATGGGAGTGAGGGGGAAAGGGAAAAGGAGGGAGAGGGAGTAAGGGAGTGGGGGAGGAGAGGGAAAGGGGGGAGTGGGAGAGGGGGGGGAGGGGGGAGGGGGAGGAAAAAGAGGGAAAGGGGGGAGTGGGAGTGAGGGGAGGGGGTGGGGTAAAAGGGGGGGAGGGGGGGGGAGGGGGGGGTGGGGGGGGGGAGGGGTAAGGGGGGGGGGGGGGGGGGGGGGGGGGGGAGGGGAGGGGGGCGGGGGAAAATGGTGGGCGGGAGGGGAATTTTTAAAAATTTTATTATTTTAGATTTTATACATTAAAAATTATATCTTTAAAAGTATATACATTTGAAATTTTTACCATATTAAAAAGATTATATTATTTAAAAAAATTCTTAGAATTTAAATTTTAAAATTACTTAAAATTACAACATTTAGAAATTATATCAAAAAAAATCATAAAAAATTATATATCTATCAAAAAAATTAAAATATATTAAAATTATATATATCAAAAAATTAAATATATAAAAATTATATATATAAAAAAATAAATATATTAAAATTTATAATAAAAAATTAAATATATTAAAAATTATTATTAAAAAAATTAGATATTTAAAAATTATATATCAAAAAATTAAATATAAAAAAAATTATCAAAAAAATTAAATTTTTAAAGAGTACCCTATTTTTTAAAAAATTAAATATATTGTCTTTTCTTTTGATTGAGACTGAGTGACTCAAAGGGTCAGTGTTTTTGAAAAATTTCCCCAAAATTTTTTTTTTTTTTTTTTTTTTTGATTTTGATATTTCGTTTTTTTTTTTTTTTTTTTGTTTTTAAAATTTTTCCCAAAATTTTGATTTTTTTTTTTTTTTGATTTTAAAATTTTTCCCAAATTTTGATTTTTTTTTTTAAATTAATTATTATTATTATTTTTTTAAATAGAATTTTAGTATTGTTATTTTTTATGATTTTTTTGCGATTGATAAAATTAAGAATTTTATTGGTTATTATGTTTATTTTATGATAAATTGAATTAAATAATATTTATATTAAATAAAGAAATAAATTAAAAATAAAAAATTAAATAAGGGATTTCTTTTCTTCTCAAATTTTTTTTTAATTAATTTTTTATTTTTTCAGTTTTTATTCTGTTAGATTATTTAATTATTATTTTTTATTTAATTTTATTTTCCTTTTTTTTTTTTTGGTTATTTAAATTATTATTTTTTTATTTTAATTATTTTTATTTAATTTTTTTCTATTTTTATTTTAATTTTTTTTCTTTTTTTTTTTAATTTTTTTTCATTTTTTTTCTAATTTTTTTTCTATTTTTATTTAATTTTTTTTCTTGGTTTTAGTTTTTTTTAAATCAATTTAATTTGAAATTTAAAAATCAATTTTTTTCATAAAAATTGGTTAGATTTGATTAATTCTGTTTTTGTTTTATTAACAAAATTTTTCTTTAGGATTAAAATATATATATTTTTTTTTTTGATTAATTATACATATTTTCTTTAATGAATTTTATTTTTTAGGATAAAATATTAATTTAATTTATCTTCAGGATTATATTTCTATATTTTTTTCGGGATTAATGAATAATTTTATTTTTTTTTGTATGTAGGCCAATGCATGTTAATAAAAAAATAAATAAAAAAAAAAAAAAAAATATATATATATATATATATATATATATATATATATATATATATATATATATTGTCATCGTATTTTCGTGTTTTATTATTATTATTATTTTTTTTTTTATTAATAAGTATATATATATATATATATATATATATATATATATATATATATATATATATATATATATCATATTTACGTGTTACATTTTTTTTTTTTTATGGTTTAGTTGTTTAGAATTTTTGTATATTGATCTTTCTCTTTCTCTTGTTCTTTTTCCTTGTTCTTTTTCCTTGTTTTTCTATTTCTGTTCTTCTCTTTCGTTGACTTTCTCTCCTTCTCTCTTCTCTCTTTTTCTCGATTCATCTCTCTTTTCTCTCTCTCTCTCTTCTCTCTTTCTCTGTCTGTCTCTCGTTTTCTCTCTCTCTCTCTTTCTCTCTCTTTCTCTTTCTTCTCTCTCTCTCTCTCTCATCCTCTCTCTCTCTCTCTCTCTTCTCTTCTCTCTCTTCTCTCTCTCTCTCTCTTTTCTTCTCCTTTCTCTCTTCTTTTTCTCTCTCCTTTTCTCTTCCCTCTTCTCTCTCCCTCTTCTCCTCTCCCCTTTTCCCT
>NW_023647927.1:52805-62323 GCF_015228065.2 Penaeus monodon
CATCGTCGTCTGTCTCTGTCTGTCTGTCTGTGTGTCTGTCTATCTGTCTGTCTGTTTGTCTGTATGGCATCTAGGCGCCTGGACCCCTTGCTCCAGTTCCTGCGGCCAGACGGGTCTCCAGTTCTGCACCGTCTTCTTTCTTTCCCTCTTTCTCTCCTTTCTCCTTTATCCCTCTTTCCTTTATCCTCCCTTATCATCCTTTCTCCCCCTTTCTCCCCTATTTATCATCCTCTTCTTCTCCGCAGATGGCAGCTCGGCGCCTGGACCCCTTGCTCCAGTTCCTGCGGCCAGACGGGTCTCCTCTCCCTCTTTTTCTCCCTCTCCCCTTTCTCCCTCCTTTCTCCTCCTTTCTCTCCCTCATTCTCTCCCTCTTTCTCCCCCTTTATCATCATCCTCCCCCTTTCTCCCTCTTTATCATCCTCTTCTCCGCCAGATGGCATCTAGGCGACTGGACCCCTTGCTCCAGTTCCTGCGGCCAGACGGGTCTCCAGTTCCGCACCCTCTCGCCTCTCCCTCTTTCTCTCCCTCTCTCCCTCTTTCTCTCCCTCTCTCCCTCATTCTCTCCCTCTTTCTCCCTCTTTCTCTCTCTTTCTCCCTCTTTATCATCCTCCTTCTCTTATCTCCGCAGATGGCATCTCGGCGCCTGGACCCCTTGCTCCAGCCCCTGCGGCCAGACGGGCCTCCAGTTCCGCACCGTCTTCTGCTCCCGGAGGTTCGGCCAGGAAGGGCACCTCGCCGTCGTGGAGGACTGGAACTGCCTGACGAAGGGGGCGGGGATGATGGAGGAGGAGGAGGAAGGAGGGGCGTGGCAGGAGGAAGGGGCGTGGCAGGAAGGAGGAGGAGCTCTGGCGTCCTTCGAGCGGCCTCCGAGTGTGAGGGAATGCAACAGGGAGACGGAGTGTCCCTCGTGGGCGCCGGTGAGTGAGTCTCTTTCTCTTCTGGGGGCGTGGCGGGGAGTTTCCCAGGGGCGTGGCAGGAGGTTTCCGAGGGGCGTGGCGGGGAGTTTCCCAGGGGCGTGGCAGGAGGTTTCCGAGGGGTGTGGCAGGGGGTTTCCGAGGGGCGTGGCTGGGGTTTCCCAAGGGCGCCGGTGAGTCTCTTTCTCTTCTGGGGCGTGGCGGGGAGTTTCCCAGGGGCGTGGCAGGAGGTTTCCGAGGGGTGTGGCAGGGGGTTTCCGAGGGGCGTGGCAGGAGGTTTCCGAGGGGCGTGGCAGGAGGTTTCCGAGGGGCGCCGGTGAGTGAGTCTCTTTCTCTTCTGGGGGAGTGGCGGGGAGTTACCCAGGGGCGTGGCAGGGGATTTCCGAGGGGCGTTGCCGGGATGTTGCCGAGGGATTTAAAGGGATTTCTTTAGGATTTATGGTTATCTTATGGTCGTGAGGGATTTAACGGGATTTAAAGGGATTTGTGGGTATCCTTAGGATTTAGAGGGATTTAGAAGGATTTAAAGGGATTTGTTTGTATCCTTTGGGTCGCGAAGGGGATTTAAAAGAATTTAAAGGGATTTAAAGGGATTCGTTTGTATCCTTTGGGTCGTGAAGGGGATTTAAAGGGATTTCAAGGGATTTGTGGGTATCAAGTATCGCGTAGGATTTCTAAATCCAATTTTATAGAAGGATTTTTGAGAACTTTCCTTGGGCGCGAGAGGGATTTTTCAGGATTTCCGAAGGGTAGGATTTTTTTTTTTTTTTTATTAAAGCCATTTTTAGGATTTCCCGGAGGATTTCTTAATTAACTCTTAATTAAGCGCTTCCGGAGTCCTTAGTTTGTAGAGATAATTAATAACGAGAGAGACAATTTTAATATTCAAATTAGGTTCTATTAGGCTCATAATAATCTTAATTACCAATTAAACGTCTATTAATATCTATTTCCTTTTTTGCTAATGATTAATTAACTTAAATTAATTAATCCTCGTTATTAATTAGAGATAATTGATAACGATAGATGATTTTAATATTCAAATTAGATCCTATTTGGTTCATAATAAATTTTGTACATATTTATATATTTAAGAATTGTATATATTATTAAGAAGGTACATATACTATTATTTTTTTTTAAATATGTAAATTATATATATATATATATATAATAATATATATATATAATTTACTAAAATTGTATATTTATTATATAAAAAAAAATATATATATATTGGAGAATATCATATATATATATATATAATATATATATATATATATATATATATAATGTATTAGAAAATCGTATGCATAAATAATAAAAAATTATATATATTATTACAAAATTACAGATATCATTTTAAAATTATATATATCTAAAAATTATATATATTCAAAAAGTATATATATTGTTTTAAAATTATATATATTTAAAAATCATATATATCTAAAATATATATATTATGTAAAATATTACATATTAAAAATTAATATTATGCATGATTTAAAAAAATGCATATATTAATTTTTTATATGTTTAAAAATTATATACATTTGAGGATTACATACATTTAAAAATTACATATATATAGAAATTAAATATATTTTTAAAAAGTACAAAAGTACAAATTTAAATATGTTAGAAATTATGCATTAAAAATTATGTACATTTAAAAATTATATATAACTAAATATTAGATATATAGAAAATTATATATCTAAAATTATATATATTTAAAAAGTATGCATTACTTTTAAAAGATTAAATACATTTAAAAAGTATGCATTACTTTTAAATGATTAAATATATTTAAAAAGTATGCATTACTTTTTAAAAGATTAAATATATTTTTTGGTTTAATTAATTTTTTTTATATAGAATTTTAGTATTGTTATTATTTCTAAGATCATTTTGTGATTGATAAAATTTAAAATTTTGTGTATATATAATTTTATTGGTTATGTTTATATTATGATAGAATTAAATAAGAATTAATTTATTTAATAGAGACATTCGTTGCAAAATTAAATAAGGGATTTTATTTGATTTTATTTTATTTATTTGATATTTTTCAGTTTTTATTACGTTTTATTATATATATATTTCTTTATTTTATTTTATTTTTATTTTCTATTTAATTCTCATTTCATTTCATTTTTATTCCGTTGGATTAGTAAATTTAATTCTTAGGATTAGTTAATATAAATCGTGTAAGATTAATGAATTCGATTTATTTTATTTTATTAATAAATTGGTGTTTCATTAAATAATTTTACTTTTAGGATTAAATAATATAATTTTCATTAATATTTTTGTTTAGTTTTTAAATCAATTTAATTTCAATTAATTCGATAATTTTTTTTTAATGATAAATAAAAAAAATCTTTAGGATTAAATTATATATTTTTTCATGATTAATTATATATATATTATGAATTTTAATTTTTAGGATTAAATAATTCAATTTCTCTTTAGGATAACATTTCTATGATTTTTTTCGGGTTTAATGATTTTTTTTTTTTTTTTTGTATTAAAAAGTACAGGGTACTATTTACTTTAAACATTACTTATCAACAATAAATTATATATATATATATATATATATATATATATATATATTGTCATCGTATTTTCAGGTTTTATTATTATTATTTTTTTTACAATATATATAGATAAATATATACATATATATATATATATATATATATATATATATATATATATATATATATATATATATATATATATATATATATATATTACCATATTTTCGTGTTTTGGGCTTATTATCAATTTACATTTTTTTTTATGGTTTAGTTGTTTCGAATTTTTGTATTTTGATTTTTTTCTTTCTCTTCTTTTCTTTATTTGTCTCTTTCTGTTCTTCTCTTTCTTTGACTTTATCTCTCTCTCTCCTTCTCTCTCTTCTTTCTTTCTCTCGATTTCTCTCTCTCTCTCTCTCTCCCTCTCTCTCTCTCTCTCTCTCTTTCTCTCTCTTCTCTCTTCTCTCTTTCTCTCTTTCTCTCTTTCTCTCTCTCTCTTCTCCTCCCCTCTCTCTCGTCTCTCTCTCTTTCTCTCTCTCTCTCTCTCTCTCTCTCTCTCTCTCTCTCTTCTCTCTCTCTCTCTTTCTCTTCTCCCTCCTTATCTTCTCTCTCCTTTCTCTCTCTCTCTCACCCATGACTAATCTCTCTCTCTCTTCCTCCTCCCCCTCTCCACCTTATCCCTTCCTCTCCCTTTCTCCACCCCTCTCCTTCTCCCTCTCTCCCTTTTCTTCCCCTCCCTCCTTCCCCCACCCCCTCCCCCTCTACCTCTCTTCCCCTCCCCCCACCCTAACCCAATCCCCTCCTCACCCCTTCCCTCCCTCCCTTCCCCCTTTCCCTCCCCCTCCCACCACCCCTTCCCCACCCCCTTCCCCCTTTCTCCCTCCTTCCCCCTCTCCCACCCTACCCTCTTCCCTCCCCTCCTACTCCCTCCCTCCTCCCTCCCTTCCCCCGCCCCCCCAGTGCACCAAGGACTGCGGAGGAGGCACCAAAACCCTGTGCAACAAAGCTGGCACTCAGACTATGGTGACAGAGTGCGATACCAACGCTATTCCCAACGCTCTGGAGACGTGTAACAACCATACCTGTAGCGAGGGTGAGTTGCAGTACTTCTAAACGTTACTTATACATTATAAGTTACTTATAAATGATAAGTTACTTATAGACACTAAACACTACTTATAGACCGTAAGTTACTTATAAACGACAAGTTACTTATAAACGACAAGTTACTTATAAACGACAAGTTACTTATGAACGACAAGTTACTTATGAACGATAAGTTGCTTATCAACAATAAATTACTTATAAACGATAGGTTACATATAAACATTACTACTTATAAACACTAAACATTACTTATAAGCACTAAACATTACTTATAAGCACTAAACATTACTTATAAACACTAAACATTACTTATAAACATTACTTACGAACACTAAATATTACTTATAAACAGTAAACTACTTATAAACACCAAACACTACTTATAAACGTCATTCCTTATTCTCTGGAGACGTGTAACAACCTGTGGCGAGGGTGAGTTGCAGTACTTATAAACGATGCTTGTAAACGTTACT
Organism: Penaeus monodon; assembly: GCF_015228065.2. Classification (NCBI taxonomy): domain Eukaryota; kingdom Metazoa; phylum Arthropoda; class Malacostraca; order Decapoda; family Penaeidae; genus Penaeus; species Penaeus monodon. The sequence goes on from NW_023647927.1 coordinate 57,846, forward strand.
TATAAACGATAAGTTACTTAAGAACGATAAGTTACTTTTAACGATAAGTTACTTATGAACGATAAGTTCTTATAAACAACAAGTTACGTATAAACAACAAGTTACTTATAAACAACAAGTTACTTATAAACAACAAGTTACTTAGAAACGATAATTTACTTATAAACATTACTACTTATAAATACTAAAAATTATTATAAACATTCCTAAAACACTAAACATTACTTATAAACATTCCTTATAAACACTAAACATTACTTATAAACAGTAAACTACTTATAAACACCAAACACTACTTATAAACGTCATTCCTTATGCGCTGGAGACGTTTAACAACCATGCCTGTGGCGAGGGTGAGTTGTACTTATAAACGCTACTTATAAGTTATAAGTTACTGATAAACATTACTTATAAACACTAAACACTACTTATAAACGATAAACTACTTATAAACGATAAAATACTTGTAAACGGTAAACGATTTATAAACACTAAACGCTACTTATAAACACTAAACGTTACTTCTAAACACTAAACGTTACTTCTAAACACTAAACGCTACTTCTAAACACTAAACGTTACTTCTAAACACTAACGCTACTTATAAACACTAAACGTTACTCCTTACGTTACTCCTTACGCTCTGGTTACATGTAACAAACATACCTGTGGAGAGGGTGATTTGCACTACTCTGGGCGAGTGTATCTACCACATCTACTTAAAGCTTCCCTAATCTACTCAACAAATCTACCTCTACCTTGTTCCGAATCGCTTTCTGTTGATCTGCAACCATTTTCCACCCACCCTACTCCATTATCCTCTGAAATAATCTACCCCAATCTACCACATCTACCATAAGTTTCCCATAATCCACCCACCTATCGAATCCACTTCTACCAGATCTACCCGCAATCCACTCTAATCTACCCTAATCTACCCATCTAATCTGGAAGATCTACCCTAATGTACCCATCTACTCTACAAGATCTACCCTAATCTACCCATCCAATCTACAAGATCTACCCTAATCTACCCGTCTACTCTACAAGATCTGCCCTAAACTACCCATCTAATCTACAAGATCTACCCTAATCTACCCATCTAATCTACCAGATCTACCCTAATCTACTCATCTACTCTACAAGATCTGCCCTAAACTACCCATCTAATCTACCCTAATCTACCCATCTACTCTACAAGATCTGCTCTAAACTACCCATCTAATCTACAAGATCTACCCTAATCTACCCATCTACTCTTCCAGATCTGCCCTAATCTACCCATCTCTACAAGATCTGCCCTAAACTACCCATCTAATCTACAAGATCTACCCTAATCTACCCATCTACTCTACAAGATCTGCTCTAAACTACCCAACTAATCTACCAGATCTACCCTAATCTACCCGGGATTCGGGATTTAGGATGTGGGACTAGTTGTTGGTTGGGTGGAGGTGAAAATGGGTGGGATTTAGGATTCAGAGTGGGATTCGGGATTAGGATGTGGGATTAGTTGGTGGTTGAGTTGAGCTGGAAACAGGTGGCATGTGAGTCTCGAGTGGGATTTAGGATTCGGGATTTAGGATTAGGTTATAGATAAGGCATTTCAAGAGGCATTAGGAAGGCGATCCCAGTCGCTTCAAAAAATTAGATTCCTGCGTACGATTTCTGCTCCGCGGCCGTCGAGCGGTACAGGGGATGTGAGTCTCGAGTGGGATTTAGGATTCAGAATTTAGAAATTAGGATTAGTTAAATTGGGTTGAGTTGGAAACGGGTGGGATTTAGGATGCAGAGTGGGATTTGGGATACAGAATATAGGATTTAGGAATAGGTGGTTGTTGGGTTGAGTTGGAAACGGGTGGGATTTAGGATTCAGAGTGGGATTTCGGATTAATTAAATTAGGTTGAGTTGGAAACGGGTGGGATTTAGGATTCAGAGTGGGATTTGGGATACAGAATTTAGAACTTTGGGATTTAGAATGGGATTTTGGGATTCAGAATTTAGAACTTTGGGATTGGTGGTTGGGCTGAGTTGGAAACGGGTTTAGGGAAAAGACATTTAAGAAAGCAGTTTTTCGCTTCAATTTCCATCCCGCGGTAGAGGGAATGTCAGGGTATCGAGTGGGATTTAGAATTAGAAATAGAAGAGGGTTGGGTGAAGTTAGCATTTAGGAGAATTTAGATGATTTAGAAGCATTTAGAAGAGGATGTGGAGGCATTTAGAAGAATTTAGAAAGTAATGTAGCAGAATTTAGAATCATTTAGAAGAATTTAGAAGGAAATGTAGCAGAATTTAGAAGCATTAAGAATTTAGAAGAACGACAGATTTAAGATTCATTAGGTCATTAGACTGCGATCCATTTTGAAGGACTAGATTTTTTTGATAGAGAGACAGAGAATTTTTTTTTAGAGATTTTAGAAGATGAAGGAAGATTTAGAGATAGAGATTTGAATTTAGAAATTGGTTGGATGGAGTTAGATGATGATGTCGAGAGAAATGAGCAACAGATAAAGGTTTTAGCGAAATGAGGTTTGAATAACTGCGTCAGTTGCGTGTTGTTGCTTTTGTTATTGTTGTTCTGTTTTCTTTTGGTTGTTTTTTGCGAGTGCATTTGTTGGTTTCTCTCTTTCTTTTTTTCTTTCGTTCTCTTTCTCTCCCTTTCTCTCTTTTTCTCTCTCTTTCTCTCTCTCTTTCTCTCTCTCTCTCTCCTCTCCCTCTCTCCTCCCCCTCTCTCTCTCCTCTCCCTCTCTCTCCTCTCTCTCCCTCACTCTCCCCCCCTTTCTCTGTATGTATTTGTTTGTATTGTGGAATAACATATGCCTTGTAAAGGTTTTAACGTTTTAATATTAAGTTATTAATCATCATCACCATCACCATCACCATCACCATCATCATCATCATCACCATCACCACCATCACCATCATCATCACCATCACTATCATCACCATCACCACCATCGCCATCATTATCACCATCATTATCACCATCATTATCATCATCATCACACATCATCACCATATCATCATCACCATCACCCATCACCATCACCATCATTATCACCATCATCACCATCATTATCACCATCATCATCACCATCATCACCATCACCATTATCATCATCATTTACTGATCTTCCCATCTCCTCTGTTTACACCTCCCCCCCCCCCGCCTCAAAAAAAAATAATAATAAATAAATAAATAATAAAAATGCAAAGAAGAAAAAAAAAATAGATAAATTGAAATATAAAAATTAAAAATTTCTGACCTTTGACCTATACCCCCCCCCTTAAAAAAATTAAAGTGATGAATAAGAAGGATAGTGATGAATGAGAAGGATAGTGATGAATGAGAAGGATAGTGATGAATAAGAAGGATAGTGATGAATGAGAAGGATAGTGATGAATAAGAAGAATAGTGATGAATGAGAAGAATAGTGATGAATGAGAAGGATAGTGATGAATAAGAAGGATAGTGATGAATGAGAAGGATAGTGATGAATGAGAAGGATAGTGATAAGAAGGATAGTGATGAATGAGAAGGATAGTGATAAGAAGGATAGTGATGAATGAGAAGGATAGTGATGAATAAGAAGGATAGTGATGAATGAGAAGGATAGTGATGAATGAGAAGGATAGTGATGAATGAGAAGGATAGTGATGAATGAGAAGGATAGTGATGAATAAGAAGGATAGTGATGAATAAGAAGGATAGTGATAAATGAGAAGGATAGTGATGAATGAGAAGGATAGCGATGAATAAGAAGGATAGTGATGAATAAGAATAATAATGACAAATGAAGATGATAATTATAAATCAAAATGATAAATATAAACAGAGAGAAAGGATAAAGATAGATTGATATAATAATGAAGAAAAAGAAAATAAATATGAAAATCAAATAGAATTGATAACAAATAAATAGATAAATAAAAAATCTCTAACCTTTGACCTTATTTGACCTTTTTTTTACATTTTTTAAAAGCCTTTTTTGGCTTTTACTTTTTTTGACCTCTATTGACTTTTCTTTTAACCTTTTACCTCTTTTTACCTTTTTTCTACTCTCTTGACTTTTCTCGACCTCTCGTGATCCTTTCTTGACTTTTTAAAAACTTTTTTTTACCCTTTTTTGATATTTTTTTTCCCCTCTCATGAGCTTTCTTGACCTTTTTTCACTTTTTAAATCCTTTTTTAACTTCTCTTGGCCTTTCTCGACCTCTCGAGACCTTTTATATATATATATACTTTATTGACCCTTTTTGACAATTATTTTTTCCTCTCGTGACCTCTCTTGACCTTTCTCGACCTCTCGTGACCTTTTATATATATATACTTTATTGACCCCTTTTTTGAGAATTTTTTCCCCTCTCGTGACCTCTCTTGACGTTTTTTTTTACTTTTTTGACCTCTCTTGTGCCCAGCCGTACCCACGACGACCCACGACCCCAATGCCATCGTGGTGCCAGAAGGTGCCGCCGA
>NW_023647927.1:62423-77423 GCF_015228065.2 Penaeus monodon
ATTTTGGGTTAAGGGGAAAATTTTGGTTTGGGGGTTTGGGGGTTTTTGGGGCCTGGGGGGTTTGGATTTTTTTTTTTAAAAGGTCTTATTGGGGTAATTGGGTATTGTTTGGGGGATTTGCTCATTATGGGTAATTATAATAGTGGGTTAAAAGGTTATTGGGGTTTTGGGTTTTGGGGTAATTAGGTAATTTTCATTTGAAGGGTCATTAGTGGGTTTTAAAGGGGGAATAAGGTTTGTTTGGGATAACCCCCCCCCCCCCTTCCCCACCTCCGGGTTTTGGGATTATTGGGTAAAAGGGTAATGGGGAAAAAAGCTAATTATTATATATGTTGAGCCCAATCCTAATCCCTAATCCCCCACTTTAAACTATCCCCCATTTTAAAACTATCATTTATTTGAATTGGGATAATCCCCAATCCCCCCCCAAATTTAAAAACCCCCCAATCCCCCTTTAAACCCCCTCTCCCCCTAAATCCCCCCGAACCCCAAACCGGAAATTGTGGAAAATCCCCCCCCCCATCCCCCCAAACCCTTCCCCCCCCAAAACCCCCCCAATCCCCCTAAATCCCCTCCCGGCCCGCCAACCGAGGGCCCGTGCCCTCCCCTTTCCCCCGTCCCCTTCCCCAACCCCCCCCCAAACCCCTTCCCCTTTCCCCTTCCCCCTTTCCCTTTCTCCTCTCTTCCCCTTTTCCTCTCTTTTTTCCCCCTTTTCCTCTTTCTTTCTTTCCGTTCTCTTTCTTTCTCTTTCTCTCCTTCTCCTCTTTCTCTCTCTCCCTCTCTTTCTTCTCTTTCTTTCTCTCTCTCTCTCCTTCTTCTTTTTCTTTTCTTTCTTTCTTCCCCTCTTTCTTCTCCTCTTTTCTTTCTTTTTCTCTTTCTCTTTTTTTTCTCTTTCTTTTTTCCTTTCTTTTTCCTTTCTCTTTTTTTCTTTCCCCTTTTTTTTCTCTTCTTTCTCTTTCTTTCCCCTTTCCTTTCTCTTTTTCTTTTCTTTCTCTTTCTTTCTATTTCTTTCTTTTCTTTTTTCTTTCTCTTTCCCCTTTCTTTTCTTTCTCCTTTTTCCCCTCTCTTTCTCTTTTCCCCCTTTCCCCTTTCTCCCTCTTTATCCTCCTCCTTTCTCCTCTTTATCCTCCTCTCCTCTTTCTCTCTTTCTCCCTCTTTATCCTCTCCTCCTTTCTCCCTCTTTATCCTCCTCCTCCTTTCTCCCTCTTTATCCTCCTCCTCCTCCTTTCTCCCTCTTTATCCTCCTCCTCCTCCTTTCTCCCTCTTTATCCTCCTCCTCCTCCTTTCTCCCTCTTTATCCTCCTCCTCCTCCTTTCTCCCCTTTATCCTCCTCCTCCTTTCTCCCCTTTATCCTCCTCCTCCTCCTTTCTCCCTCTTTATCCTCCTCCTCCTCCTTTCTCCCTCTTTATCATCCTCCTCCTTTCTCCCTCTTTATCCTCCTCCTCCTCCTTTCTCCCCCTTTACACTCTCCTCCTTTCTCCCTCTTTATCCTCCTCCTCCTTTCTCCCTCTTTATCCTCCTCCTCCTCCTTTCTCCCGCCTTTATCCTCCTCTCCTCCTTTCTCCCCTTATCCTCCTCCTCCTCCTTTCTCTCCCTCTTTATCCTCCTCCTCCTTTCTCCCTCTTTATCCTCCTCCTCCTCCTTTCTCCCCCTTTATCATCCTCCTTTATCATCCTCTTTATCTCTCTCTTTCTCCCCCTTTATCATCCTCCTCCTCCTTTCTCCCCCTTTATCCTCCTCTTCTCCGCAGATGGCATCTCGGCGCCTGGACGCCTTGCTCGAGCTAGGTAAAGGGTCTCCAGTTCCGCGCCGTCTTCTTTCTCTCCCTCTTTCTCCTCCTTTCTCTCCCTCATTCTCCTCCTTTCTTCTCCATTTTTCTCCCACTTTATCATCCTTTCTCTCCCTCTTTCTCCCCCTTTATCATCCTCCCCCTTTCTCCCCCTCATCTCTCTTCCTCTTCATCTCCGCAGATGCATCTCGGGCGCCTGGACCCCTTGCCTCCAGCCCCTGCGGCCAGACGGGCCTCCAGTTCCGCACCGTCTTCTGCTCCCTCTTTCTCTCCCTCTCTCCCTCTCTCCCTCATTCTCTCCCTCTTTCTCCCTCTTTCTCCCTCATTCTCTCCCTCTTTCTCTCTCTTTCTCCCTCTTTATCATCCTTCTCTTATCTCCGCGTGGCATCTCGGCGCTGGACCTTGCTCCAGCCCTGCGGCCGACGGCCTCCAGGTCCGCGCCGTCTTCTGCTCCTCTTTCTCTCCCTCATTCTCCCTCTTTCTCTCCCTCTCTCCCTCATTCTCTCCCTCTTTCTCTCTCTTTCTCCCCCTTTATCATCCTCCTTCTCTTATCTCCGCAGATGGCATCTCGGCGCCTGGACCCTTGCTCCAGCCCCTGCGGCCGGACCGGCCTCCAGTTCCGCGCCGATCTCTGCTCCCTCTTTCTCTCCCTCATTCTCCTCTTTCTCTCCCTCTCTCCCTCATTCTCTCTCTTCTCCCCCTTTCTCTCCCTCTCTCCTCATTCTCTCCCCCTTTTTTCTCTCTTTCTCCTCTTTATCATCCTCGTCCTTATCTCCGCAAAGGCATCTCGGCGCCTGGGCCCCTTGCTCCCGCCCCTGCGGCCGGCGGGGCCCCCATTCCGCCCCGTCTTCTGCTCCTTTTTTCTTCCCTCATTTTCCCCCCTTTTTCTCCCTCTCTCCCTCATTCTCTCTCTTTCTCCCCTTTCTCTCCCTCCCTCCCTCTTCTTCCCTCTTTTTCTCTCCTTTTTCCCCTTTTCATCCTCTCCTTATCTCCCCAGATGGGATCTCGGGGCCCGGACCCCTTGCTCCAGCCCCTGCGGCCAGAGGGCCTCCCGTTCCGCCCGTCTTTTTTCTCCCGGGGGTTCGGGGCCCGAAGGGCCCTCGCCGTCGTGGGGGACTGGAACTGCCTGACAAGGGGGGAATGGAGGAGGAAGGGGGGCTGGCAGGGGGAAGGGGCGTGGCAGGGAGAGGGGAGTCTGGCGTCCTTCGAGCGGCCTCCGATGTAGGGAATCAACGGGAGACGGGGGTGCCCCTCGTGGCACGTGGGGGGTGGGCGCCGGTGAGTGATGGGCTCTTGGGGGGGTTTGGGAGGGGGGCTCTTGGGCTGGCAGGCGCCGGTGTGAATAAGTTTTCCTCTCTCTCTCCGGGGGCGTGGGGGGGGGTTTCCAGGGGCGGGCGGGTTTTTTTTTTTTCCCGGGGCTGGCAGGGTTCCCAGGGGGGTGGCAGGAGGTTTCCCCCGGGGGCCGGGGGGGCAAAGGAGGGGGGGGGTTTTCTAGGGGCGTGGCAAGGTTTTTCCAGGGGGGTTTGGGAGGAGGTTTCCGGGGCTGGCAGGAGTTTCTAGGGGCTGGCAGGAGGTTTCCTAGGGGCGTGGGAGAGGTTTCCCAGGGGGGTGGGAGAGGTTTCCTGGGGGGTGGCAGGGGTTTCCTAGGGGGGCGGGGTTTTTGGGGGGGAGGGGTTTCCGGGGGTGGCAAGGTTTCCAGGGGGTGGCAGGGGGTTTTTCCTAGGGGGGTGGCAGGAGGTTTCCTAGGGGCGTGGCAGGAGGTTTCCTAGGGGCGTGGCAGGAGGTTTCCTAGGGGCGTGGCAGGAGGTTTCCTAGGGGCGTGGCAGGAGGTTTCCTAGGGGCGTGGCAGGAGGTTTCCTAGGGGCGTGGCAGGAGGTTTCCTAGGGGCGTGGCAGGAGGTTTCCTAGGGGCGTGGCAGGAGGTTTCCTAGGGGCGTGGCAGGGGGTTTCCGAGGGGCGTGGCAGGTATATTGCCGAGGGATTTAAAGGGATTTCTTTAGGATTTATGGTTATCTTAGGGTCGCGAAGGGGATTTAGAAGGATTTAAAGGGATTTAAAGGGATTTGTGGGTATCCTTAGGATTTAGAGGGATTTCGAAGGATTTAAAGGGATTTGTTTGTATCCTTTGGGTCGCGAAGGGGATTTAAAAGGATTTAGAAGGATTTAAAGGGATTTTTGGGTATCCTTTTGGGTCGTGAAGGGGATTTAAAAGGATTTAAAGGGATTTAAAGGGATTTTTGGGTATCCTTTGGGTCGTGAAGGGGATTTAAAGGGATTTCAAGGGATTTGTGGGTATCAAGTATCGCGCAGGATTTTTGAATTTAAAATTGTAGAAGGATTTTTCGAGAACTTTCCTCGAGAGGGATTTTTCAGGGATTTCCGAAGGGTAGGATTTTTTTTTTAACAAATTAAATCCCTTTTGAGGATTTCTGAAGGATTTCTTAATTAACTCTTAATTAATCGCTTGCGGAGTCATTAGCGCGTAGAGATAATTAATTAGAGAGAGAGAGAGGATTTTAATATTCAAATTAGGTCCTATTTGGTTCATTAATAATCTTAATTAACAATTAAGTGTCTGTTAATTTCTATTTTCCTTTTTGCTAATGACTCATTAACGCCTGGAATTATTGTTATTCATCAAAGATGGTTATTAACGAGATGTCATTTTGATATTCAAATTAGGTTCTATTTGGCCTTAATTATTAATTAAATGTATATTTTCTTTTGACTAATGACTAATTAACACTTTAAATGATAAGGATCATTTTATCATTAATGTTATTGTTATTATCGACGTTTTTTTTAAATTGTCATTATCATTATTGTTATTGTTATGATTTTTATTGTTATTTTCATTATTCTCTTTGTTATTAAAGATTGTAATGTTGTTATCATCGTTATTATCATTATTCTCATCTTCGTTATCACGTTTTGTTATTGATTTTGTTAATATTATTATATATTATCATTTTGATTATAATTCCCATTATTTTCATTTTTATTTTCATTCTCATTTTCATTATTTTCATTTTCATTATTTTCATTTTCATTATTTTCATTTTCATTATTTTCATTTTCATTATTTTCATTTTCATTATTTTCATTTTCATTATTTTCATTTTCATTATTTTCATTTTCATTATTTTCATTTTCATTATTTTCATTTTCATTATTTTCATTTTCATTATTTTCATTATCATTATCGTACATATTATTAACTATTATCATCACCATCATCATCATCACCACCGCCATCATTATTAAACCCCCCTCCCCCCTTCCCCTCAGTGCAACAAGCATTTTCAATACCCCATCCCCCCCCCCTCAGTGCAACAAGCATTTCATACCCCATCACCCCCCCCCCTCAGTGCAAAGCATTTTCAATACCCCATCACCCCCCCCCTCAGTGCAACAAGCATTTTCAATACCCCATCACCCCCCCCCCTCAGTGCAACAAGCATTTTCAATACCCCATCACCCCCCCCCCCTCAGTGCAACAAGCATTTTCATACCCATCACCCCCCCCCCCCCCCTCAGTGCAACAAGCATTTTCAATACCCCATCACCCCCCCCCTCAGTGCAACAAGCATTTTCAATACCCCATCCCCCCCCCCCCCCTCAGTGCAACAAGCATTTTCAATACCCCATCACCCCCCCCCCCTCAGTGCAACAAGCATTTTCAATACCCCATCACCCCCCCCCCCCTCAGTGCAACAAGCATTTTCAATACCCCATCACCCCCCCCCCCCCTCAGTGCAACAACATTTTCAATACCCCATCACCCCCCCCCCCTCAGTGCAACAAGCATTTTCATACCCCATCACCCCCCCCCTCAGTGCAACAAGCATTTTCAATACCCCATCCCCCCCCCCCCTCAGTGCAACAAGCATTTTCAATACCCCATCACCCCCCCCCCCCCTCAGTGCAACAAGCATTTTCAATACCTTAACACCCCCCCCCTCAGTGCAACAAGCATTTTCAATACCCCATCACCCCCCCCCCCCCTCAGTGCAACAAGCATTTTCAATACCCCATCACCCCCCCCCCCCTCAGTGCAACAAGCATTTTCAATACCCCATCACCCCCCTCCCCCCCTCAGTGCAACAATCACTAACCCCCCCTTCTCCCTCCCTCCCCCCTCAGTGCAACAAGCTCTGCGGCCCTCCTTCACCATCATAATAATAATGCAACAAGCATTATTAACCCACAGTGCAACAATCACTAACACCCCCCTTCCCTCCCCCTCCCTCAATGCAACAAGCATTATTAATACCCTCTCAATGCAACAATCACTAACCCCCCTTTCTCCCTCTTCCCCCCCCCCCCCACAGTGCAACAAGCTCTGCGGCCCTCCTTCCCTCCCTCCCTCAGTGCAGTGCAACAACCAACCACTAACCCCCTTTCTCCCTCCCCCCCCTCAATGCAACAAGCATTATCAATACCCCCCCAATGCAACATGCATTATCAATACCCCCCCAATGCAACAATCACTAACCCCCCCCTCAGTGCAACAACCACTAACCCCCTTTCTCCCCTTCTCCCTCCCCCCCCCCCCACAGTGCAACAAGCTCTGCGGCCCTCCTTCACCATCACCACCTTCCCCCTTCCCCTCCTCCCCCCCCCCTCAATGCAACAAGCATCATCAATACCCCCTCAGTACAACAAGCATTATTAACCCACAGTGCAACAATCACTAACCCCCCCCCCCTTCTCCCCCCTCCCCCCCTCAATGCAACAATCACTAACCTCCCCCCCTTCTCCCTCTTCCCCCCCCCCCCCCACAGTGCAACAAGCTCTGCGGCCGTCCTTCACCATCACTTTCACCCTCACCATCACCATCACCCTCGCTTTCACCATCACCACCTTCCCCCTTCCCTTCCTCCCCCCCCTCAATGCAACAATCATTATCAATACCCCCCCTCAGTGCAACAAGCATTATTAACCCACAGTGCAAACAGAGCAAGCATTATCAAAACCCCCTCAATGCAACAAGCATTATCAAACCCCCCAAGCAAAAAAAGCATTTTTAAACCCACATGCAACGAACAAAGCTTATCAAACCCCCCCAATGCAACCAAGCTTTTCAAAACCCCCCCCAATGCAAAAAATGCATTATCAATACCCCCCAAGAAAAAAGCTACAATCCCCCCCAAGCAAAAAAAATCACTAACCCCCCCCTCAGTGCATGCAACAAAACCCAAAACCCTAAAACCCCCTTTTTCCCTCTTCCCCCCCCCCCCCCCCGTCAACCAAGCTTGCGCCCGGGGCACAGCGGGGGCAAGGTGAGGTGCCACCCGGCGGGGGTGCCGCGGGAAGGTGGAGGCCCTGGCGGGGGCGGCGATGCCTGGAGGGAAGCCGCAGGGGGAGAGGGCCTGCGAGGGGCCGTCCCCTGCGGGGGCGTCGACTGGGTGGCCGGGGACTGGAGCGGGGTGAGTAAAGGGGGGGGAGGGGGGGGGGGGGGAGGGGGGAGGGAGGGGGGAGGAGGGTAAGTGGGGGGAGTAAGGGGGGGAGGGTGAGAGGAGGGGGGGGGGGAGGGGGGGGTGAGTAAGGGGAGGGAGGATGAGGGATGGGTGAAGTAAGGGGAGGGAGGGTGTGAATGAGGGAGGGAGGGATGGGTGAGTAAAGGGAGACTGGAGTGAAGGGGGGAGAAAGGGGAGAGGTTTTAGGGATTGGGGGAAATAAAGGGGGGGGGGAATGAGGGATGGGTGAGGGAATGAGGGATGGGTGAGGGAAGAGGGGTGGTAGGGGGAGGGAGGGGGGGTGAAGGGGGGGAGGGGGGTTGGGGGGAAGGGGAATTAAGGGGGTGAGGGGGGGAGTGGGAAATTTAAGGGGGGAGGGAAGGGGGGGGGGGGGAGGGGTGGGAAAGGGGTGTGTGAATAAGTGAGAATAAATAAGATTTTAAATGTGAGTAAAAAGGGGGGAAAGGATGATAAAGGGGGGGTGAAGGGTGAGGAAAAATTGGTGAGTGAGAAGAGTAAAATGAGGTGAGTGGAAAGGAGTGAGGGGGAGTGAGTGAGAATGAGTGAGTGAGGGTGAGTGAGAATGAGTGGGGGTGAGGGAGTGGAAAAATGAGTGAGGGGATGAGAATGAGGAGTGGAATGATGGAGTGAGGGTGAGGAGAAAAGGTGGTGAAGAATGGTGAGTGAGGGTGAGGGGATGAGTGAGTGAGTGAGGGTGATTTAAATGAGTGATAGGGTGAGGAGAGTGGGGAATGATGAGGGAGGGTGAGTGAGAGGGAAATGGGAGTGAGTGGGGGTGAGTGGAGTGAGAATAGTTTAGTGAGGGTGAGTGAGGGTGGTGAGGGTGAGTGGGTGGGAGTGAGAGTGAGTGAGTGGGGTTTTGGGGAAGAGTGGTGAGGAGGGGTGAGTGAGGAGTGAGAAAAGAGTGAGGGTGAGTGGAGGAGGAAAGAAAGGGTGAAAGGGAGGAGTAAAAGGATTGGGGAGGGGGAAATAGGGGGGAATGATGAGTAGGGGGAAAGAGTAAGAAATGAGTAAGGAGGGTTTAGAAAAGACTAAAATTGAGGGCTACTAAGGGTGAGGGGTGAGGGGGGGAGGATGGGGAAAGATAAAAGTAAAGGGTGAAGGTGGGTGAGTAAGAGAAAGGGTGAGGAAGGGTGAGGGTGAGTAAGAGTAAGGGTGGGGCTGAGTAAGGGGTGAGGGAGGGGTGAAGGATGGGTGAGGGAGGGATTGTGAGTGAGTGAGGGTAAAGATGAGTAAAGGGTGAGGGTGAGTAAAAAAAGGGTGAGGGGAGGGTGGGGGAGGGGGGAGGGGGGGGAGGGGGGAGGGAGGGGGTAAAGGGGAGGATAGTGAGGGTGATAGTGAGAAAGGTGATGAGAATGAGTGGGGGGGGATGAGTGGGAGGATGAGTGAGGGAGTTTTAGTGAGGGAGGGGATGAGGGAATGGTGAGTGGGGGGATGATGAGGAGGATGAGGAGGGAGGATGGGGGTGAGGGAGGGATGAAGGGAGGATGGGTGGGAGGATGAGTGAGGGGGATGAGTGAGGGAGGAGGGGGGAGGGGGGAAGTGAGGGGGTGATGAGGGAGGATGAGTGGGGAGGGGAGTGAGGGGGGATGAGTGAGGGGGGGAGAGTGAGGGGGGCGAGGAGGGAGGACATGAGGGAGGGCGAGTGAGGGAGGACGAGTGAGGGAGGACGAGTGAGGGGGTGGGTGAGAGTGAGGACGAGTGAGGGGGGGTGAGATGAGGACGAGGGGGGGGGTGGGTGGAGTGGGACATTGGGGGGGTGGGTGAGGTGGGACAGTGAGGGGTGGGTGGAGTGAGGAGAGTGAGGGGGGGTTGAGAGTGAGGAGATGAGGGGGTGGGTGAGAGGAGCGGTGGGGGGTGGGTGAGAGTGAGGCGGGAGGGGGGGGGTGGAGTGAGGACAGTGGGGGGTGGGGGTGGGGGGGGGAGTACGGGGGGGGGTGGGTGAGAGTGAGGACGAGTGAGGGGGTGGGTGAGAGTGAGGGCGAGTGAGGGGGGGGGGTGAGAGTGAGGCGGTGAGGGGGGGGGTGAAGTGGGACGAGTGAAGGGGGGGGGTGAGATTTTGAAAAGGGCGAGTGAGGGGGGGGGGGGTTTTAAAAGGGGGGAATCATTATGAGTACCTTTATAATCCTCCTCATTAATCCTATCCAATCCCATTAATCCCCATTTAATCCTTTTTAATCCTCACTAAACCTCACTAATCCCCAATTAATCCCCATAAATCCTCACTAATCCCCCCATTAATCCTCCCCATTATCCCAAAAAAAATCCTCCCCATTATCCCAAAATTTAACCTCCCATTAATCCCCAATTTAACCTCCCCCTTAATCCCCAAATTTAAACCTCCCATTAAACCCCCCCAATCCCCCCCATTAACCCCCCTTAAACCTCCCCCTTAACCCCACCAATCCCCCCATTAATCCCCACTAATCCCCCCATTAATCCCCGAATGAATCCCACATTAATCCCCGAATTAATCCCCCATTAATCCCCCAGTGCGGGCGAGGCTGCGGCCCCTGTGGGGCGCGGCCCCGGGCTTGCTGGGCCAAACGGGGGGTGTCCTTCCCGCAGACTTCTGCGAGCCCCGCGCCGCCCGCCCGCCGCCAGGAACTGCACGGAGGTCGCCGGCGGCGCCTTCCGCTGGTACGCCTCCGAGTGGAGTCAGGTGAGGGGAGCGGAGTGTTATAGCGAGTCTATTAGAGTGAGTCTATTAGAGTGAGTCTATTATCTTCTTCTTTTAACGGTAGGCTCATGTCTGAGCCGCCGTGGTCACAACATGATACTTAATTGTAGTTTTCATGTTGTGATGCTCTTGGAGTGAGTACGTGGTAGGGTCCCCAGTTCCTTTCCACGGAGAGGAGTCTATTATAGTGAGAGTGTTATAGTGAGAGTGTTATAGTGAGAGTGTTATAGTGAGTGTATTATAGTGAGTGTATTATAGTGAGTGTATTATAGTGAGTGTATTATAGTGAGTGTATTATAGTGAGTGTATTATAGTGAGTGTATTATAGTGAGTGTATTATAGTGAGTGTATTATAGTGAGTGTATTATAGTGAGTGTATTATAGTGAGTGTATTATAGTGAGTGTATTATAGTGAGTGTATTATAGTGAGTGTATTATAGTGAGTGTATTATAGTGAGTGTATTATAGTGAGTGTATTATAGTGAGTGTATTATAGTGAGTGTATTATAGTGAGTGTATTATAGTGAGTGGAGAATAGTGAGTGGAGAATAGTGAGTGGAGAATAGTGAGCGCATTATAGTATTAGTATTACAGTATAGTATTAGTATTATAGTATAGTATTAGTATTATAGTATAGTATTAGTATTATAGTATAGTATTAGTATTATAGTATAGTATTAGTATTATAGTATAGTATTAGTATTATAGTATAGTATTAGTATTATAGTATAGTATTAGTATTATAGTATAGTATTAGTATTATAGTATTAGTATTAGTATTATAGTATTAGTATTATATTTTGAATAATCATTAATGACTTTCAATGCATTTTACTGTATTTAATTGTATTTAATTGTATCGTCATGTAATTTGATGCTGTTGTATTTTATAATATAATTTTAATAATTTATAATATATTGTATTACATTTTGATTAAGCATTTGTTTATCAAATGTAATATTTATAATGTATCATATTTAATAATATCCTCATGTATCTTGTAATCTATGTATCCTCATGTATTCTGTTGCATCCTATGTATCTTATTGTATTTGCAATGTATCCTCGTGTATCCTATTCATCCCCACGTATCCTATTTTATCCTCGTGTATCTTATTTCATCCTCACGTATCCGCCCCACATATCCTCACGTATCCCCCCACGTATCCTCACGTATCCCCCCACGTATCTTCACGTATCCCCCCACGTATCTTCACGTATCCCCCCCACGTATCTTCACGTATCCCCCACGTATCTTCACGTATCCCCCCCCCCCACGTATCCGCCCCACGTATCCCCCACTTATCTTCATGCATCCCCCACGTATCCGCCCCACGTATCTTCCCGTATCCCCCATGTATCCTCACGTATCCTGTTTCATCCCCATATCCTCACGTATCTTCCGCCCCACGTATCCTGTTTCATCCCCATATCCCCACGTATCTTCCGCCCCACGTATCCTGTTTCATCCCCATATCCCCCACGTATCCTTACGTATCCGCCCCACGTATCTTCACGTATCCCCCCACGTATCCTCACGTACCCCCCCCCCCCCCCCCCTACACGTATCCTCACGTATCCCCCCACGTGTCTCCGCAGTGCTCGACGGGGCGTGGCGAGGGCGTCCGCACGCGGCACGTCCTCTGCGGCGCCTGGGACGCGGCGGCGGGCAAGCTGACCGCCGTTGCAGAGTCGAGTTGCAACGCTGCAAGGAAGATGGGCGGCGTGGAGGCTTGCAACGGGACGAAGGCGGAGACGGAAGAGGAGGAGGAAGGAGAGGAGGAAGAGGAAAAGGAAGAAGAAAAGGAAGATGATGATGGGGAGTGGTTTGCGGGACCGTGGAGTAAGGTGAGTGGGGGGAGTGGGGGGAGGGGAGAGGGGGAGTGGGGGAGAGGGGAGTTGGGGAGGGGAGGGGGAGAGGAGTTTGGAGGGGGGAAGGGAGTGGGGGAGTGGGGGAGTGGGGGGTGGAGGAAGGGGAAGGGAGTGGGGAAGGGAGTAGGAGTAGGGGGAGAGGGAGTGGGGAAGGGAGGGAGGGAGGGAGTAAGGGAGTGAGGGAGAGGGGGTCGGGAAAATGGTGGAGCGGGAGGGAGAATATTTTAAAATTATATATATTAATAGATTATATACATTAAAAAATTATATACATTTAAAAGTTATATACATTTGAAAATTGTATCCATATATAAATAAATTATATATATTTAAAAAATTACTTAGAAATTGAAATATATTAGAAATTATACATTAAAATTATAACATTTAGAAATTATATATCTAAAAATTAAATAAAAAATTATATATTATCTAAAAATTAAATATATTTAAAAATTATATATATCTAAAAATTGAATATATAAAGAATTATATATATCTAAAAAATAAATATATTGAAAATTATATATCTAAAAATTAAGTATATAAAAAATTATATATCGAAAAATTAAATGTATTTAAAGAGTACGCACTACTTTTGAAAAATTAAATATATTGTCATTTATCTTTTCGATTGAGACTCGAGTGACGTCAGAAGGTCAGTGTTTTTGAAGATTTTCCCAAATTTTGATATTTTTTTTGATTTTGAATATTTTGTCTTTTTTTTTTTTTTTTTTTTTTTTTAAGATTTTTTTTTTTTTTTTTTTTTTTGATTTTGAAATTTTCCCAAATTTTGATTTTTTTTTTTTTTTTGATTTTGAAGATTTTCCCAAATTTTGATTTTTTTTTTTATTTTGAAGATTTTCCCAAATTTTGATTTTTTTTTTATTTTGAAGATTTTCCCAAATTTTGATTTTTTTTTTTGAAGATTTTCCCAAATTTTGATTTTTTTTTTTTTTTTTATTTTGAAGATTTTCCCAATTTTTTTTTTTTTTTTTTTTTTTTGAAGATTTTCCCAAATTTTGATTTTTTTTTTTTTTTTTTTGATTTTGAAGATTTTCCCAATTTTTTTATTTTTTTTTTATTTTTTGATTTTGAAGATTTTCCCAAATTTTGATTTTTTTTTTTTTTTTGATTTTGAAGATTTTCCCAAATTTTTATTTTTTTTTTTTTTTTTGATTTTGAAGATTTTCCCAAATTTTGATTTTTTTTTTTTTTTTTTTTTAATATTTTACCAAATTTTTTTTTTTTTTTTTTTTTTTTTTTTGAAGATTTTCCCAAATTTTGATTTTTTTTTTTTTTTTTTTTGATTTTGAAGATTTTCCCAAATTTTGATTTTTTTTTAATTATTTTTTTGCGATTGATAAAATTAAGAATTTTTTATTAATTTTATTGGTTATGTTTATTTTATGATAAATTGAATTAAATATATATTTTTTTTAAATAAAGAAATAAATTAAAAATTTAAATAAGGGATTTCTTTTCTTCTCAATCTTATTTTTAATTAATTTTTTTTTCAGTTTTTTTATTTAATTAATTTAATTATTATTTTTTATTTAATTTTATTTTCCTTTTTTTATTTTCTTGGATTATTTAATTATTATTTTTTTATTTAATTTTATTTTCCTTTTTATTTAATTTTATTTCTATTTTTATTTAATTTTGATTTCGTTGGATTATTTTATCTTATTTTTAGGATTAAATCATATAATTTTTGTAGGATTAAAAAAATGATTAATTTTATTTAATTGATAAATTGGTGTTGGATTAATTTTATTTTTAGGATTAAATAATATAGTTTTTATTAATATTTTTATGAAGTTTTTAAATCAATTTAATTTCGATTAAAATTTTGTTAGATTTGATTAATTCTGTTTTTGTTTTATTAACAAAATTTTTCTTTGGGATTAAAAATATATATATATATATATTTTTTTTTTTGATTAATTATACATATTTTCTTTAATGAATTTTATTTTTTAGGATAAAATAATTAATTTAATTTATCTTCAGGATTATATTTCTATGATTTTTTTCGGGATTAATGAATAATTTTATTTTTTTTGTATGTAGGCCTATGCATGTTATTAAAAGAAAAAAAAAAAAAAAAAAATATATATATACATATATATATATATATATATATATAATATATATATTTATATATATATATATATATATATATATATATATATATATATATATATATATATATATATATATATATATATTATTATATATATTATTATATATATATATATATATTTATATATATATATATATATATATATATATATATATATATTATCATATTTACGTGTTTTGGGCTTGTTATTAATTTACAATTTTTTTTCTTTTTTATGGCTTAGTTGTTTAGAATTTTTATATATTGATCTTTCTCTTTCTCTTGTTCTTTTTCTTTGTTTTTCTATTTCTGCTCTTCTCTTTCGTTGACTTTCTCTCCTTCTCTCTTCTCTCTTTTTCTCGATTCATCTCTCTCTTCTCTCTCTCTCTCTCTCTTCTCTCTTTCTCTGTCTGTCTCTCGGTTTCTCTCTCTCTCTCTCTCTTCTCTCTTTCTCTGTCTGTCTCTCGATTTCTCTCTCTCTCTATCTCTTTCTCTCTTTCTCTGTCTGTCTCTCGATTTCTCTCTCTCTCTCTCTCTTCTCTCTTTCTCTGTCTGTCTCTCGATTTCTCTCTCTCTCTCTCTCTCTCTCTCTCGCTCTCTCTCTCTCTCTCTTCTCTCTTTCTCTGTCTGTCTCCCCGATTTCTCTCTCTCTCTCTCTCTCTTCTCTCTTTTCTCTGTCTGTCTCTCGATTTCTTTTCTCTCTCTCTCTCTTTTCTCTTTCTCTGTCTGTCTCTCTATTCTCTCTCTCTCTCTCTTTTCTCTCTTTTCTCTGTCTGTCTCTCGATTTCTCTCTCTCTCTCTCTCTTCTCTCTTTTTCCCGTCGTCTCTCGATTTCCTCTCTCTCCTCCTCTTCTCTCTTTCTCTGTCTGTCTCCTTTTGATTTCTCTCTCTCTCTCTTTTCTCTCTTTCTCTGTCTGTCTCTCGATTTCTCTCTCTCTCTCTCTTTTCTCTCTTTCTCTGTCTGTCTCTCGATTTCTCTCTCTCTCTCTCTTTTCTCTCTTTCTCTGTCTGTCTCTCGATTTCTCTCTTTCTCTCGATTTCTCTCTTTCTCTCG
>NW_023647927.1:84923-88158 GCF_015228065.2 Penaeus monodon
AAAAATAATAATAATATAAAAATAAGTGTCATTATGGGAAAAAAAAATATATAGGCATTAGATTATATTATATTTAAGATAATTATAAATCAAAGGAATTTAAGATAAAAGAAATTTCAGGAAAAGAAATAATAATAAGTGTCATTATGGAAAAAAAAAATTATAGGCATCAAAACCGAAGGAAGAAGAAGAAGAGGAAAAAGTGGATCCAGAAAACGCGGTTTTCTGGCTCCGCTCTAGACGGTCGGCGAAAGTAAGCGACGTTTGGTTGAAAAATACGGGGTTTTTTTCTCTGTATTTTATTGAATTCGCATTTAATTTTGCTTTAATTTTCGCTTTGTAACTAATTGTATATTCTCTTTTTATAATAAAGTGGAATCCCCACAAATATACAGTGGAGGAGGATTTTAGGGATGATAGCGATAAAGAAAAAAACCATAAAAAGTGGTCAATTTTATAATAATAATAATAATAATAATAATAATAATAATAATAATAATAATAATAATAATAATGCGCATTTCACTTAAAATGTTTGCATTTGGAAAGTGGCATGGAGATTGAAAAATAATTGATAGAATAAAATGAAATAAAACAGCTGAGAAAAAGTGCATTTGACATTGCATATATATATATATATATATATATATATATATATATATATATATATATATATATTATATATAATATATATACATTTGTATATATTTTATACACATTTTTATACACTTTTATACACTTTTTTATACACATTTTTATACACATTTTTATACACTTTTTATACACATTTTTATACACATACACTTTTTTATAGACACTTTAATACACATACACTTTTTAGACACACTTTTATACACTTGTTATACACTTTTTTTATACATTTTTCTTATACACATTTATGAGCATATCAAATATATACATATTTTCTTTTCTCCTCTTCATTTAAAAAAAAATATATATTCTCCAACATCCCCACAACTGCATCAGTGGTGGAGAAGTTTCCTCCAACAAAGCCACGAAAGAAAGTGGTTTTATTTAATTCCTAAAAGAATGATTTTTTTTTAATTCCTAAAAGAATTATTTTTATTTAATTCCTAAAAGAATGTTTTTTTTTTTTTTTTTTTTTTTTGGTGATGAATTTTGCTCGAACGAATGAGAGAATTTTTTTTTTTTCTTTTTCTTTTGTTTTATAATTTATCTATTTAATTAATTATTAATTATCTATGTATTTAATTATCATCTATTATTTTCATCATTATCTATTTAATCATAATGTAATTATAATCTAATTATGTTTATATTTAATTATATCTATTTAATTATATCTAATTATATTTATATTTAATTAAAATTTATATTTAATTTCTATTTAATTCATTTATATTTAATTATAAATCATATATAATTATATTCATATTTATATTTTTTTCTTTTTTCTTTTTCTTTTGTTTTATAATTTATCTATTTAATTAATTATTAATTATCTATGTATTTAATTATCTATAATTATTTTAATTAATTATAATTATTATTAATTATTTAAATATTATTTTCATCATTATCTATTTAATCATTAATTATCTATATAATTATTATTTATCTATTATTTTAATTAATTAATTTATAATTAATTGATAAATAATTTATTTAATTATTATTTATCTTTTTTATAATTATTTTCTGTTTATTTAATTATTTAATTCAATTAATTTATTTATCAATTTAATTTATTTAATTTATTTAATTTATTTAATTCAATTTATTTTTGATTATCATTTATCAGTTTTTTTATTATTTATCTATTTATTTAATTATCATTATTATTATTTTTATATTTATTATCATTTATTATTTTTATTATTATTATTATTATTTTTTTATTATTATTATTATTTATCAATTCCTGATGAAATATATATTTTTTTAAATATTTTTTTTGTTAGATTTTTAATAGATTAATTTTTATTAATTTTTTTTATTAATATTTTTTATTTTTTATTAAATATTTTTTATTAATTTTTTATTTAATTAATTTTATTAATTTTTTTTATTGATATTTTTTTATTTTTATTAAATATTTTTTTTTATTAAATTTTTATTAAAATATATTTTTTTTTTTTATTAATATTTTTTATTTTTTATTAAATTTTTATTAAATTATTTTTTATTAATATTTTTTTTTTATTTTATACTAAATATTTTTTTATTTTTAGACTTTATTGAGCGACGAAGCCGAGGGCTCCGGTTTCGGATCGTCCGGCTACGGCTTCGGCTCCGGATTGTCGGGTTGGCTCGGCTCCGGCTCAGGCAACGCGCTCGGATCCGGGAACGAAGTCGACGCCGACGCGTTCGGACGAGGCATGATGAAGAAGAAAGGGGAAGGAGGTGGAGAAAGGTAAATAGGGGGAGAGAGAGAGGGAGAGAAAGAGAGAGAAGGAGAGGGAGAGAGGGAGACAGAGAGAGAAGGAGAGGGAGAAGGAGGGAGAGGGAGAAGAGGGAGAGAAGGAGGGAGAGGGAGAAGAGAGAGAGAAAAATATGAGAGAAAATGAGAGAAGAGGGAGAGAGAACAAAAATGGAAAAGAGAGAGAGAGAGAGAGAGAGACAGAGAGAGAGAGACAGAGAGAGAGAGACAGAGAGAGAGAGAGAGAGAGAGAGAGAGAGAGAGAGAGAGAGAGAGAGAGAGAGAGGAGAGAGAGAGAGAGAAAAAAAAAACGTTTGTATATCCCTTCCATTTCCTCTTTACAGGAAAACCCAAGAAGAAGGAAGAGGGAGACAGCAAGAAGAGCAAGAAGAAGAAGCAGAAGAAGAAGAACAAGAAATGCAAGGAGGAGGAAGACAAACCGAAGAAGGGAGATGAGGAAGAGGAGGAGAACTGCCTTCAGTCGGCGTTCGGATGTTGTCCCGACAGGGTGACCGCGGCGGGAGGGCCATTCCAGAAAGGTAGGAGGGAGAGAGGGGGATAAATAGAGGGAGAGAGAGAGGGGATATGAGGAGAGAGAGATGAAAAGGAGAGGAGAGGGTAAAGAGGAAGAGAGAGAGGAGGAGAGAGGGGAAGAGAGAGAGAGGAGATGAGGAAGAGAGAGAGAGAGATGCTGTCCCGACGGGTGACCGCGGGGAGGGCCATCCAGAATAGGGAGAGGGAAAAGAGAGAGGGGAAAAAGGAGAGAGGGAGGGTGAGGAGGGAGGGTGAGGTAGGAGGGAGGTAGAGAGAGAGATAAATGGAAGAGAGAGCCAT
>NW_023647927.1:88258-93512 GCF_015228065.2 Penaeus monodon
AAATTTAGGTTTAGTTAAATTGGTTGGAAACGGATGGTTTATGTACAGAATTCAGATTTGGGTTAGTCAGTTGGTGAGTGAACGGGTGGGATTTAGTTTAATGGATTTAGGTCAATTTAGATTGATTATTATTGGGGGAGTTGAACGGGTTTAGAGAAACATTAAAAGGCAGTTTTTCGCTTCGTTTCCCGCGGTAGAGGATGTCGGGTATCGAGGGATTAGAATTAAAATAGAAGAGGGTTGGGTCAAGTTAGCATTTAGGAGAATTTAGATGATGTAGAGGCGTTCAGAAGATGATGTAGAGGCAGTTAGAAGCATTTAGACGAATTTTGAAGTGATGTAGAGGCATAGAGAAGAATTTAGAAAGTAATGTAGCAAAATTTAGAAGCATATAGAAGAATTTAGAAGGATGTAGCAGAATTTAGAAGCATTTAGAAAATTAGAAGGTATCTAGTAAATTTAGAAGCATTTGAGAATTTCGAAGATGAGATTCAAATTCATTAGATTATATTGCGATCCAAAATTTTGAAGGACTAAAAATTTTTTGATAGAAAGACAGAGAATATTTTTTAGAGATTTTAGAAGATGAAGGAAGATATAGAGATTGAAATTTGAATTTAGAAATTGGTAGAAAGGAGTTAGATGATGATGAGAGAAATGAGCAACAGAGAAAGGTTTTAGTGAAATTAGGTTTGAATAATTTCGAGTTTCAATTCTGTGTTGTTGCTTTTGTTGTTGTTGTTCTGTTTTCTTTTGGTTGGTGTTTGCGAGTGTATTTGTTGGTTTCTCTCTCTCTCTTTTTTTTTCTTTTTCTTTTTCTCTCTTTCTTTCTGTTCTCTCTCTCTTTCTTTCTCGCTCTCTCTTTCTTCCTCTCTCTCTCTTTCTCCTCTCTCTCTCTCTCTCTCTTTCTCCTCTCTCCCTCTCCCTCTCCCTCTCCCCCACCCCTCCCCTCTCTCTCTCCCCCCCCCTCCCCCCTCCCCTCTCTCTCCCCCCCCCCCCTCCCCTCTCTCTCTGTATGTATTTGTTTGCATTGTGGAATAACATATGCTTTGTAAAGCTATTAACGTTTTAATATTAAGTTATTAATCACCATCACAATCATTATCATTACCATTATCATCATCATCATCAATTATTGATCTTCCTATCAAAAACAAACAAATAAAAACAAACAAATTTATATATATATATATATATATATATATATATATATATATATATATATAATATATATATAATATAAAATATATATATATATATATATATATATAATTATATATATATATATATATATTATATATATATATATATATATAAGAAAAACAAAAATAGATATTATATATATATATATATATATATATATATAATATATATTTTGTTTGTTTTTGATAGGAAGATAAATAATTGATGATGATGATAATGATGATCATGATCATGATAATGGTAATGATAATGATGGTGATTGTGATGGTGATAATGATTAATAACTTAATATTAAAACGTTAATAGCTTTACAAAGCATATGTTATTCCACATGCAAAAAATACATACAGAGAGAGAGGGGAGGGGGGGGGGAGAGAAGGGGAGGGGGGAGGGGGGGGAGAGAGAGAGGGGAGGGGTGGGGAGAGAGGAGAGGGAGAGGGAGAGAGGAGAAAGAGAGAGAGAGAGAGAGGAGAAAGAGAGAGAGAGGAGAAAGAGAGAGAGAGCGAGAAAGAAAGAAAGAGAGAACAGAAAGAAAGAGAGAAAAAGAAAAGAAAAAAAGAGAGAGAGAGAAACCACAAATACACTCGCAAACACCAACCAAAAGAAACAGAACAAAAACACAAAAGCAACAACACAGAATTGAAACTCGAATTATTCAAACCTAATTTCACTAAAACCTTTCTCTGTTGCTCATTTCTCTCATCATCATCTAACTCCTTTCTACCAAAAAATTTTTTAGTCCTTCAAAATGGATCGCAATCTAATCTAATGAATTTTGAATCTGTCATTCTTCGAAATTCTTCTAAATGCTTCTAAATTCTACTAGATTACCTTCTAAATTCTTCTAAATGCTTCTAAATTCTGCTACATTACTTTCTAAATTCTTCTAAATGCTTCTAAATTCTGCTACATTACTTTCTAAACTCTTCTCACTGCCTCTACATCACTTCAAAATTCGTCTAAATGCTTCTAACTGCCTCTACATCATCTTCTGAACGCCTCTACATCATCTAAATCCTCCTAAATGCTAACTTGACCCAACCCTCTTCTATTTCTAATTCTAAATCCCACTCGATACCCTGACATTCCCTCTACCGCGGGATGGAAATCGAAGCGAAAAACTGCCTTTTTTTTAAATGTCTTTTCTCTAAACCCGTTTCCAACTCCACCCAATTTAACTAATCCCTAAATTCTAAATTCTGTATCCTAAATCCCACTTTAAATCCTAAATCCCACCCGTTTCCAACTCCACCCAACTTGACTAATCCCAAATTCTAAATTCTGTATCATAAATCTCACTCTAGATCCCAAATCCCACTCTAAATCCTAAATCCTAAATCCTAAATCCCACCCATTTCTAACTCAACCCAACCTAATCCTAAATCCAACAACTAACCACCAACTAATTCTAAATCCTTCCTCTTGAAATGCCTTTTCTCTAATCCTAATCCTAAATCCCAAATCCCACGCGACTGGGATCACCTTCCCAACCGCCTCTTGAAATGCCTTTTCCCTAACTAATCCTAAATCCTAAATCCCAAAATCCCACTCGAGACTCACATCCCACCCGTTTCCAACTCAACCCAACCACCAACTAATCCTAAATCCTAGATCCCGAATCCCACTCCGAATCCCACTCGGAATCCTAAATCCCACCCGTTTTCACCTCCACCCAACCACCAACTAATCACAAATCCTAAATCCCAGTCGCGACTCACATCCCCTGTACCGCTCGACGGCCGCGGAGCAGAAATCGACGCAGGAATTGAACTTTTTGAAGCGGTTCAGGTTCCCTTCCTAACTCTTTAAAAGCCTTTTCTCTAACCATCTTTTAATCCTAAATCCTAAATCCTAAATCCCGAATCCCGAATCCCACTCGAGACTCTCATCCCCTCTACCGCTTGACGGCCGCGGAGGAACTGAACTTTTTGAAGCAGTTCAGGTTGCCTTTCCTAACTGCCTCTTGAAATGCCTTTTCTCTAACCACCTTCTAATCCTAAATCCTAAATCCTAAATCCTAAATCCCACTCGAGACTCACATCCCCTGTACCGCTCGACGGCCGCGGAGCAGATATCGACTCAGGAATTCAACTTTGTGAAGAGAATGGGAACACCCTCCTAACTGCCTTTAAAAGCCTTTTCTCTAAGCACCGTAAGAATCGTAAATCTCACTCTAGATCCCAAACCCCACTCTAAATCCTAAATCCTAAATCCCGAATCCCACTCGAGACTCACATCCCCTGTACCGCTCGACGGCCGCGGAGCAGAAATCGACGCAGGAACTGAACTTCTTGAAGCGAATGGGATCACTTTCCTAACTGCCTCTTGAAATACCTTTTCTCTAACCACCTTTTAATCCCAAATCCTAAATCCTAAATCCCAAATCCCACTCGAGACTCACATCCCCTGTACCGCTCGACGGCCGCGGAGCAGAAATCGACGCAGGAACTGAACTTCTTGAAGCGGTTGAGGTTGCCTCCGCATCCTCCGTAGGTGAAGGGGACGCAAGTGCCTCCCGCCTCCCTGGAGAAGTGCCAGCGCTTGTAGCCGTCCGAGCAAGGGCCCGGATCCGCAGCCATCTCGCAGATCACTGGGAGGCGATGCGGAGGTGGATTAGACGGGTGGATTAGACGGGTGGATTAGACGGTTGGATTAGACGGGTGGATTAGACGGGTGGATTAGACGGGTGGATTAGACGGTTGGATTAGACGGGTGGATTAGACGGGTGGATTAGACGGGTGGATTAGACGGTTGGATTAGACGGGTGGATTAGACGGGTGGATTAGACGGGTGGATTAGACTGGATTGCGGGTAGATTAGGGTAGATATGGTAGATTAGATGGTCAGATTAGGGTAGATATGGTAGATTAGATGGTAGATTAGGGTATGTCTGGTAGATTATGGCAGATCTGGTAGATTAGGGTATGTCTGGTAGATTAGGGTAGATCTGGTAGATTAGGGTATGTCTGGTAGATTAGGGTAGATCTGATAGATTAGGGTAGATCTGGTAGATTAGAGCTGGTAAATTTAAAAGGGTGGGTTGTGGGTAGATGATTTCAGAGGTTAATGGAGGAGTAGGTAGACAGGGAGAGGCAAGTGATTCGGAACAAGGTAGAGGTGGATTGCGGGTAGATCAGACTGGATTGCGGGTAGATTAGGGTAGATTGGTAGATTAGATGACCAGATTAGGGTAGATTATTGATTAGGGTAGATCTGGTAGATTAGATTAGGGTAGATCTGGTAGATTAGATTAGGGTAGATCTGGTAGATTAGATATGTCTGGTAGATTAGGGTAGATTAGATTGGTAGATTGCACGTAGATTATTTCAGAGGTTAATAGAGTAGGTAGGTTGGAGGAGGGAGGGCATTCGGAACAAGGTAGAGGTAGATTAGAGTGGATTGCGGGTAGATCTGGTAGAGGTAGATTTGATGCGTAGATTAGGGCAGCTTAGGGTAGATGTGGTAGATAATGGAGAAGTAGATAGACAGGGAGAGGGTGGAGAGTGGTTGCAGATCAACGGAATGCAATTCGGAACAAGGTAGAGGTAGATTAGATGCTGGATTGCGGGTAGAGCAAAGTAGATCGGGTTGGATTATATGGGATAGTGAAGAATAGCTGGTAGATTAGATTTAAGTAGATAAGGGGGGGGGGTATTAGTCTGAATAATGGGATAGATTTTGGTAGATTAGGGTAGATTTAGGTAGATTAGATGGAAGAAAAGATATTGGCTAGTAGATTCAAGTAGATTAGATGGAAGAAAAAAATATTGGCTAGTAGATTCAAGTAGATTTGGGTAGATTAGATGGAAGAAAAGATATTGGCTAGTAGATTCAAGTAGATTCAAGTAGATTAGATGAAGAAAGATTTGGCTAGTGATTCAAATAGATTAGATGGAAGAAAGATATTGGCTAGTAGATTCAAGTAGATTTGGGATTTTGGAAGAAAGATATTGGCTATAGATTCAGTAGATTTTAGATTTGAAGAAAAGATTGGCTAGTAGATTCAAGTAGATTTGCGTAGATTAGATGGAAAAAAGATATTGGCTAGTAG
>NW_023647927.1:93612-108612 GCF_015228065.2 Penaeus monodon
CTTTTACAATACATAAAATATATAAAATATATATAAATATTATATATTATATATATATATATATATATATATAAAAAAGATATAGATAGATAGATATACAATAATCATATATAAACAATTACCATAAAATACAAATATATATTTCAAGACTCACCAGGTACCCCTTTCTATACCACGTGATCGTGGGCGTTGGCACTCCCTTGGCACGGCCCGCAGACCGCCAGGGGTCATTCTCCTGGGCACGAACCTCCGGGTCAGTGCCAACGATGCGGGCGGGAGTGCCAGTCACTACGGAGGGGGGGAGGGGGGTGGATTAATGGGTGGATGGAGAGAGGGGTGGATAGAGAGAAATGGATAGAAAGAGAGAAATGGTGAGATAGAGATAGTAAGAGAGGTGGGTGGGTGGTGAGGAGAAGGGGATAAGAGAGAAATGGTAGAGAAGTGGATGAGGAGAGAGAGTGGATAGAGAGAGAGAAGTGGTAAGAGAGGAAATATAGAGAGAGAGAAGAAATGGATAGAGAAGGGAGAAATGGATAGAGAGGGGGAAAAAAAGGGATAGGGAGAGAGGGGGAAAATGGATAAGAGAAAAAATGGTAAAGAGGAGAGGGGGGGAAAAGGGATAGAGAGAAAATGGAAAATGAGGGGTGGGTGGCTGGATAGATAGATATGGGGTGGATAGAGTGGATAAAAGAGATGGATTAGAGAGGATGGATAAAAATGAATGGAAGATAGTGGATGATGGTTTTAAATTGGGAGAGGGGGGTGAAATATAAATAGATGGATACAAAAGAGGGACAAAAGGTAGATGATGGATAAAAAATAAATGAAAAATAAACCCTAATTAATGGATGCAAAAATGAAGGAAGAGAGGGGAAAGAGAGAAAAGGAGAGAGAGGAGAGGGAAAGGAGAGGAGGGAGGAAAGGGGGAAGGACAGAGAAAAAGGGGAAATGGGGAAACGGAAAAGGAAAAAGAAAGGAAAAAGGAAGGAAGAAAAAAAAGAAAGAGGAGAAAAAAAGGAACAAGAGAAAGGAAAAAAAAACGAAAAGGGAAAGAAAGAGAAAGGAAAAAAAAATAAAGGAAAAAGGAAAATAAGAAAATATTGAAGTAATACAAACAAAAATAAAAAAATAAATTTAAAAATTTAAAAAAAAATTTTTTTTTTTCTTTCTCTCTCTCCTTTTCTCCTCTCTCTCCCTTTTTCCTCTCTCTTCTCTCCTTTTTTTCTTCTCTCTTTCTCTCTCTTTTCTCTCTCTCTTTCTCTCCTCTCTCTCTTTCTCTCTCTCTCTCTCTTTCTCTCTCTCCCCCCTCTTTCTCTCTCTCTTTCTTTTTTCTCTCTCTTCTTTTTTTCTCTCTCTCTTTCTTTTTCTCCTCTTTCTTTCTCTCTCTTTCTTTCTTCTCTCTCTTTTCTTTCTCTCTTTTTTCTCTCTCTCTTTCTTTCTCTCTCTCTCTCTCTATTTCTCTCCTCTCTCTCTATTTTCTCTCTCTCTCTATTTCTCTCTCTCTCTCTCTATTTCTCTCTCTCTCTCTATTTCTCTCTCTCTCTCTATTTCTCTCTCTCTCTCTCTATTTCTCTCTCTCTCTCTCCCTCTCTCTCTTTCTTACTTTATATGTAAACTTATATCTTGTATATACTCAAAATGTTCTTCTAAAATGTTCTAAAATGTTCTATGAAAATGTTCACAAGAAACTGCACTATCTATATAACTGCTTTTGTAATCATCATTATTGTCGATAATTATCAATATGTTCACGTATTTCTATCAACGTATCACGTATTTCTATCTATTTCTAATTCTATGTCCTCTTATCACGAAGCTTTTTAGTCGTGTAAACATATCCAGATCTAGTCATATTTAGTCATGTAAACATTTCCAGATCTAGTCATATTCAGTCGTGTAAACATATCCACATCTAGTCGTATTTAGTCGTGTAAACATTCCAGATCTAGTCATATTCAGTCATGTAAACATATCCAGATCTAGTCATATTCAGTCGTGTAAACATATCCACATCTAGTCATATTCAGTCGTGTAAACATATCCACATCTAGTCATATTTAGTCGTGTAAACATTCCATATCTAGTCATATTTAGTCGTGTAAACATTCCATATCTAGTCATATTTAGTCATGTAAACATATCCACATCTAGTCATATTTAGTCGTGTAAACATATCCATATCTAGTCATATTTAGTCGTGTAAACATATCCAGATCTAGTCATATTCAGTCGTGTAAACATTTACATATTTAGTCATATTCAGTCATGTAAACATTTACATATTTAGTCATATTCAGTCATGTAAACATTTACATATCTAGTCCTATTTAGTCATGTAAACATTTACATATTTAGTCATATTTAGTCATGTAAACATATCCAGATCTAGTCATATTTAGTCATGTAAACATATCTACATCTAGTCATATTCAGTCGTGTAAACATTTACATATCTAGTCATATTTAGTCATGTAAACATATCCATATCTAGTCATATTCAGTCGTGTAAACATATCCAGATCTAGTCATATTCAGTCATGTAAACATATCCATATCTAGTCATATTCAGTCATGTAAACATTTACATATCTAGTCATATTTAGTCATGTAAACATATCCAGATCTAGTCATATTTAGTCATGTAAACATATCCACATCTAGTCATATTTAGTCGTGTAAACATATCCAGATCTAGTCCTATTTAGTCATGTAAACATTCCATATCTAGTACAAGTGACCGTAGGAACCTCATTAAGCTGTACTGTTCATATATGCGTACATGTACACTTTTTTCTCCATTTCTTTGTGTTTAGTAACATTTCATCTAATGTACAAAAACGACCTGTGATCAACTCGAAAACTCTCAGCCGAATTCACACACCACAGCTTCTAGCCTAGAATGAAGCCGATACATTACTCAACCATCGGTCGTAACCATTACACTCTCTCTCTCTCTCTCTTTCTCTCGCTCCCTCTCTTCTTTTTTCGCTCCCCTCTTTTCTCTCGCTCCCTCTCTTTTTTCTCTCCTCCTTCTTCTTTCTCTCGTTCCCCTCCTCTTTCTCTCGCCCCTCTCTCTTTCTCTCGTCCCTCTCTTTTTTTCCTCTCGCTCCTTCTTCTCTTTCCCTCGCTCCCTCTCTCTTTCTTTCCTCCCCTCCTCTTTCTCTCCTCCCCTCTCTTTTCCCCCCTCCTCCCTCTCTCTTTCTCTCGCTCCTTCTCTCTTCCTCCCCTTTCCCTTCTTTCCTTCTCTCTCTCCTCTCCCTCCTTTCTCCTCTCTCTCTCTCCCCTTCCCCCTCCTCTCTCCCCTCGTTTCTCCTCTCTCTCCTCTCCTTGCTCCCTCCTCCCCCTTTTCTCTCCCCTTTCTCCTCCCTTCTCTCCCTCTTCTCTTGCTCCTCCCCCTCTCTCTCCTCGCCCCCTCTTCTTCCCTCCTCTCTCTCTTCCGCTCTCCCTCTCCCCACTCCTCCCCTCCCCCCTCTCCGCTCCCTCTCTCCTTCCCCTCTTCTCGCTCCCCCATTTCTCTCTCCGCTCCCTCTCTTCTCGCTCCCTCTCTCTCTCGCTCCCTCTCTCTTTTCGCTCCCTTTTCTCTTCCCCCTCCTCTCCCCCTCCCTTTTCCCCCGCTCCCTCTCTCTGCCCTTCTTCCCGCCCTTCTCCTCCTCTCGCTTCCCTCTCCCTCTCTCGCTCCCCTCTCTCTCTCTCGCTCCCTCTCTCTCTACGCTACTCCCTCTCTCTCTCGCTCCCTCTCTCTCTCGCTCCCCCTTTTTTTTCTCTCGCTCCCTCTCTTCTCCCCTCTCTCCCCTCCTCTCTCTCCCCCCTCCTTTCTCTCTCCCTCGCTCCCCCTCTCCTCTCTCGCTCCCTCTCTTCTCCCTCCCTTTTCCTCTTCGCTCCCTCCCTCCGCTCCCTTTTTCTCTCTCCTCCTCCCCCTCCCCTCTCCTCTCTCTCTCGCCCCTCCTCCCCTCCTTCCTCCCTTCTCTCCTTCGGCTCCCTCCTTCTTCCCTTCCCTCTTCTCCTCGCTCCCTCCTTCCCCCTTCCCCCCTTCCTCTTCTCGCTCCTCCCTCGATCCCTGGGGGGATACGGCTGGCCCCTCCTCCTCCCTCCTCTCTCTCTCGCCCTCCTCCCTCCCTCCCCCCTTCCCCCCCCCTCCCATCCTCCCCCCCCTCTTGCTCCCTCCCTTTCTTTTTCTCCGCTCCTTCTCTCCTCCCTCCTCCCCCTCTCTCCTCCCCTCCTTCTTCCTCCCCTTTTTCCCTCCTCCTCTCTCCTCCCTCTCCCCCCTCCTCTCCTCTCCTCACTCCCTCCCCCCCCCCCTCCCTCTCCCTCCCCCCTCCCCCTTTCCCTCCTTCCTTCCCCTTTTCTCATCCCTCCCCCTCCCTTCCCCCCTCTCCCCTTCTCCCCCCTCTCTTTTCCCTCCCTTCCCTCCCCCTTCCCCCTCCTTCCCCCTCTCCCCCCCTTTCCCTCTCTCCCCCTCCGTCCCTCTCTTCTCTCCCTTGCCCGCTTGGTCTCCTTTTCCGGCCCCTTTCTTCCTTTCTCTCCTCTCTCCTCTCCTCCCTCCCTTCCCCCTCCCTCCCCCCCCTTTCCCCCTCTCCCCTCTTCCCCTCCTCCCTCCCCCTTTCTCCCCCTTCCCCCTCCCTTCCCTCCCCTCCCGGTTCTCCCCTCCCTCCCTCCCTTTCCCCCCTTCCCCTCC
This sequence comes from Penaeus monodon, assembly GCF_015228065.2. Taxonomy (NCBI): domain Eukaryota; kingdom Metazoa; phylum Arthropoda; class Malacostraca; order Decapoda; family Penaeidae; genus Penaeus; species Penaeus monodon. Next base: position 98,288 of record NW_023647927.1, read on the forward strand.
CTCATTCTCCCCCCTCCTTCCCTCCCTCCCTTCCCCCCCTCCCTCTCTCTCCCTCCCCCCTCTCCTCTCTCACCTTGCGCCGGCTTGGTCCGGCGGGCGAGAACCGGTTTTCTCCCCCTCCTCCCTCCCTTCCCTCCCTCTCTCCCTCATTCTCCCTCCCTCCCTCCCTTCCCCCCTTCTCCCTCTCTCCCTCTCTCACCTTGCGCCGGCGTGGTCACCGGCGGGCGATACACCGGCTTCTCCTCTCCCTCCTCCGGCGCCGGCTTGGCACACGAGAAGGCGCATCCGTTGTGGCAGCACTTGAGGTCGTTCTGGCACCCCGAGTCGTTCTGGCACTCGTCCTGGCACTCGGAGGGGATGGGACGACCGCTGGGCGACGGGCAACGACCGGGTTTGTTGACTGGAACGACCAAGAGGGAAGGGTTATGGGGGGTGGTAAGTGGGGGGAGGGAGGGAGAGGGAGGGAAAAGGAGGGAAGGAGGGAAAAGGAGGGAAGGAGGGAAAGGGAGGGAGAGGGAGGGAAAAGGAGGGAAGGAGGGAAAGGGAGGGAGAGGGAGGGAAAGGGAGGGAAAGGGAGGGGAGGAGGGAAAGAGAGGGAGAGAGAGAGGGAGGGAAGGAGCAACGACCGGGTTTGTTGACTGGAACGACCAAGAGGGAAGGGTTATGGGGGGTGGTAAGTGGGGGGAGGGAGGGAGAGGGAGGGAAAAGGAGGGAAGGAGGGAAAAGGAGGGAAGGAGGGAAAAGGGAGGGAAAGGGAGGGAAAGGGAGGGAAAGGGAGGGAAGGGAGGGAAAGGGAGGGAAAAGGAGGGAGAGGGAGGGAAAAGGGAGGGAGAGGATGGAGCAACGACCGGGTTTGTTGACTGGAACGACCAGAGGGGGGTTAGGATTGAGAGGGGAGGGGAGGGAGGGGGGAGAGGGGAGGGGGAGAGGGGAGGGAGAGGGGGGGGGAGAGGGAGGGGGGAGAGGGAGGGGGGAGAGGGGAGGAGAGGGAGGGGGGAGGGAGAGGGAGAGAGGAAGAGAGAGGGAGAGAGAAGGAGAGGGAGAGAGGAGAGGGAGAAGAAGGGAGGAAGGAGGAAGAAGGGAGAAGAAGGGAGAAGGAAGGAGGAAGAAGGGAGAAGAAGAAGGAGGAAGAAGGGAGAAGAAGGGAGAAGGAAGGAGGGAGAGGGAGAAAAGGAGAAGGAAGTCTTTAAAAACTCTTTTAAAAACTCTCAAAACAAATAGAAATCGAAACTCTTTAAAAATTATTATTCTTTAAATCGAAAATCTTTCAAATTTATTATTTTTTAAATCGAAACTCTTTAAAACAACCACTTCTAGGAATTACTCAAAGTTCTTGAAAGCTCCTAAAAGCTCCTAAAAACTCCTAAAAACTCCTAAAAACTCCTAAAAACTCCTAAAAACTCCTAAAAACTCCTAAAAACTCCTAAAAACTCCTAAAAACTCCTAAAAACTCTTAAAAACTCTTAAAAACTCTTAAAAACTCTTAAAAATCCCTAAGACCTCTTAAGAAACCAAAACTCTTGAAGGAAATCTTAGAAATCCCTGGAAACACTTAAAGAGACGGCCACTGGGTCCTCAAAATCCCTCAGAACCCTTAATAATTCCTCAAAACTCTTATAAACTCTTGAAAAACGCCAAACCTTAGAAAAACTCTTTAAAAAAACTCTTAAAAACCCTATCTTGGCGACAGACGGCCACCCACTGGCCACCTCCCTCTCTCAAAATCGCTAAAAAAAAAAACTCTTGAAAAACTCTTTATAAATCCCTGAAAACTCTTGAAAAAACGTTCATATTTTGAAAAAAAATCTCAGAAAACTCTCAAGCCCCACCTTGGCGACAGACGGCCACCCACTGGCCACCTCCCTCGGCCCTCTCTCTCAAAACTCTCTCAAAACTCTTGAAAAATACTCAAAAACTCTTGAAAAACTGTTTTAAAACTCTCAACCCCACCTTGGCGACAGACGGCCACCCCGGCCTTTCCTTGACCCTCTCTCTCAAAACTCTTGAAAACTCTCAGAAGCCCCACCTTGGCGACAGACGGCCATCCACTGGCCACCTCCCTCTTTTAAAACTCTCAGAAACCCCACCTTGGCGACAGACGGCCACCCACTGGCCACCTCCCTCGGCCCTCTCTCTCAAAACTCCTCAAAACTTGAAAAATACTCAAAAACTGTTTTAAAACTCTCGAGCCCCACCTTGGCGACAGACGGCCACCCACTGGCCACCTCCCTCTTTTAAAACTCTCAAGCCCCACCTTGGCGACAGACGGCCACCCACTGGCCACTTTCCTTGGCCCTCTCTCTCTCAAAACTCTTTAAAACTCTCAGAAACCCCACCTTGGCGACAGACGGCCACCCACTGGCCACTTTCCTTGGCCCTGAGGAAGTCCGCGTCGGCGTCGGAGCTCAGGTCGACGGCGCACTGCGTGGCCTCGGGGCACCGATGCCTCTCGCAGGGGTCGTGGCAGGAGCAGACGTGGCACCCGCGGCCGTCCACCGACTTCTGCAGGCCGTAGGGGCACTGGGGAGGGTAATTAGGGGGTAATTAGTGAGATAGGTAATTAGGGAGGTTAATTAGGGGTAATTAGGAGGTAATTAGTAATTAGGGAGGCTTAATTGGAGAGGTGGGCAATTAACTGGGTCGTGGCAGGAGCAGACGTGGCACCCGCGGCCGTAGGGGCACTGGGGAGGGTAATTAGGGGGTAATTAGGGGCACTGGGGAGGTTAATTAGAGGGTAATTAGGGGCACTGGGGAGGGTAATTAGGGGCACTGGGGAGGGTAATAATTAGAGGGTAATTAGGGGCACTGGGGAGGGTAATTAGAGGGTAATTAGGGGCACTGGGGAGGGTAATTAGTAATTAGGGGTAAATAGGAGGTAGTTCGTAATTAGGGGCACTCGGGAGGGTAATTAGCGAGTTGATTATTAATTAGGGGGTGATTAGGGGTCAATGTTAATTAGGGGCAGTTAGGAGGTAATTAGGAGTAAGTAGAGGATAATTAAGGAGTAAATATGGAGTAATGAGGGAGGTTATTTAGTGAGTTAATTAGTAAATAGTAATTAGGTGTCAATTAGGGGTAATAAGAAATAATAGCTGATGACTTACCTGGCACCTGGCACTCTCTACATCAATAACATTTTTATGAATAGTAATAATAATAATAATAATAATAATAATAATAATAATAATAATAATGATATTAATAATAATGATAATAATGATGATAATGATAATAATAATAATAATATTAATAATAAAAATGATAAAATTAATAGTAACAATAATAAAAAATGATAATAAAAATAATAATAATAAAGATGTTGATAATGAAATTATTATTAATAATGATAATGATAAAAATAATAAAAAATAAAATAAAAATAATATTAATAAAAATAATGAAAATGATAAAAATAAAAAAAAATAAAAATAACAAAAAAAAAAATAAAAACAAAAAAAAAAAATAAATAACAAAACAAAAAAAAAAAGAAAAAAAATAAAAAAGAACGAACAAAAAGTAAACAAGAACAAGAACAATATAAAAAAAATATATTATAACAAAAAAAAAGAACAAGACAAAATTTAAGAACCGACTTTTATATACAAAACGACTTTTAATACCGACTTTTATATAAACGACTTTTATATAAAAGACTTTTTATAAAACGCCCTTTTATATACACGACTTTTAAATATACAACGACTTTTATATAAACGAAAATAACAACCCCAAACAAGAAAAAACAACGACTTATTATATATAACGACTTATTATATATAACGACTTATTATATATAACGACTTATTATATATAACGACTTATTATATATACCAGAAAAATAACAAAACAAGAACGAACACGAAGCATCACTTATTATATACAACGACTTATCATATATACCAGAAAAAGAACAAGAACAAGAACAACAGAAGCGACTCACTTATCATATATACCAGAAAAATACAAGAACAAGAACAAGAACAACAGAAGCGACTCACTTATCATATATACCAGAAAAATAACAAGAACAAAACAAAACAAGAACGAACAAAAACCAACAGAAACCGACCCTTATCATATATACCAGAAAAATAACAATAACAATAACAAGAACAAGAACAACAGAACCGACTCACTTATCATATATACCAGAAAAATAACAAGAACAAGAAACAAAAACCAGAAAAGCACGCACTTTCATTATCCAAAAGAAAAATAAAAAGGGAACAAAACAGAACAGACAAGAACAAGGGCGACCACTTATTTATATTACCAGAAAATAACAGAACAGAACGACGAACAAGAACAACAGAACCGACTCACTTATTATATACAACGCTCAAGCCCAGAACAAGACAAAAATACAAAGAACAACAACAAGAAAATAACAATAACAAGAACAAGAAAAGAAAGGCTCACGTAATTATAAACGCGGGGTCAAAGTCGGGACTGCAACCACGATGCATTTTGGGTCACGAAGGGTTAAAGGTCAAAAGGGCAAAAGATCGAGAAAAAGGTAAAACAGAAGGGCAAAAAAGGGTAAAAAAGGGTCAAAAGATCGAGGTCAAAGGTTAAAGATTTTTTTTTCACTGAAGGGGGCAAAAAGGGTTAAAAAAGGGTCAAAAGATCGAGGTCAAAGGTTAAAGATTTTTTTTTTTCACTGAAGGGGGCAGAAAAGGGGTTAAAAAAGGGTCAAGAGATCGAGTTCAAACGTTAAAGATTTTTTTTTTTTCATTGAATGTAAAAGTCAAAAAATCAAAATCAGTCAAATTAAATTTTTTTTTCATTATTGATAATCAATTTTGTAATAAAACTATTAATTTTTTTTATAATTCAATAAAAAAATATATATCTATTATTAAATTTTTTATTTAATTTTATATATATATATTTTTAAATATATTATAATTAAATATAATATTTTATATTTATTAATATATTATATATCATTTATATATTTATATAATTATTAATATTTATTATTTTTATATTTTAATCTTTTCTATTTTTTTTCTTATTAATTATAAAATTTTATTATTATATATTATTTATTTATCTTATATTCATATTATATATATTAATTTATAGTAAAATATAAAAATAGATAATATTTTAATATATATATATATTATATAAATATATAAAATATATATAAAAATATATATATTATAAAATATAATATATATATATATAATAGATATATATATAAATAAAAAAGTTATTAATATATAATATATATATATTATATATAATAATTAATAATATATATTATAATATAAAATTTTAGATATATTAAAATTTATTATATATATATAATATATATAAAATTATTATAATTATATAAATATATAATAAATTAATATATATTAATATATTTATAAAATATTTTATATATATAATAATATATATTAATATATCTATATATTATATATTATTAATTATATATATTATATTATAATATATTATATATTTTATAGAAATATTATAATTTATATTATATATATATATATATATATATATATTATTTTATAATTATAATATATATTATAATATATATATATATATATATAAAATTATATAATAATATATATATATTTGTTTGTTTTTGATAGGAAGATCAATTGATGATGATGTTTAATGAATGATCATGATCATGATAATGGTAATGATAATGATGGTGATTGTATGGTGATAATGATTATAACTTAATATAAAACGTTAATAGCTTTACAAAGCATATGTTATTCCACAATGCAAACAAATACATACAGAGAAAAGGGGAGGGGGGGGGGGGGGGAGAGAGAGGGGAGGGGGGGAGGGGGGGGGAGAGAGAGAGGGGGAGGGGTGGGGGAGAGGGAGAGGGAGAGGAGAGAGGAGAAAGAAGAGAGAGAGAGAGAGGAGAAAGAGAGAGAGGGGGGGAGAAAGAGAGAGCGAGAAGAAAAAGAGAGAGAAAGAAAGAAAGAGAGAAAAAGAAAAAAGAAAAAAAAGAGAGAGAGAAGAAACCAACAAATACACTCGCAAACACCAACCAAGAAAACAGAACAACAACACAAAAGCAACAACACAGAATTGAAACTCAAAATTATTCAAACCAAATTTTCCCACTAACCTTTCTCTGTTTGCTCATTTCTCTCATCATCTAACTCCTTTCACCAATTTTCTAAATTCAAATTTCATCTCTATATTTTTCCCTTTCATCTTCTAAAATCTCTAAAAAATATTCTCTGTCTTTCTATCAAAAAATTTTTTAGTCCTTCAAAATGGATCGCAATCTAATCTAATGAATTTTGAATCTGTCATTCTTCGAAATTCTTCTAAATGCTTCTAAATTCTGCTATATCATTTACATTTTTCTAAATGCTTCTAAATTCTGCTACATTATTTCTAACTCTTCTCACTGCCTCTACAATCATTCAAATTCGTCCTAAATGCTTTCTAACTGCCTCTACATCATCTTCTGAACGCCTCTACATCATCTAAATTCTCCTAAATGCTAACTTGACCCAACCCTCTTCTATTTCTAATTCTAAATGCCACTCGATACCCTGACATTCCCTCTTCCGCGCGGGATGGAAATCGAAGCGAAAAACTGCCTTTTTTTTAAATGTCTTTTCTCTAAACCCGTTTCCAACTCCACCCAATTTAACTAATCCTAAATTCTAAATTCTGTATCCTAAATCCCACTTTAAATCCTAAATCCCACCCGTTTCCAACTCCACCCAACTTGACTAATCCCAAATTCTGAATTCTGTATCATAAATCCCATCCGTTTCCAACCCAATTTAACTAATCCTAAATTCTAAATTCTGAATCGTAAATCTCACTCTTGATCCCAAATCCCACTCTAAATCCTAAATTCTAAATCCTAAATTCTAAATCCTAAATCCCACCCATTTCTAACTCAACCCAACCACCACCTAATCCTAAATCCCTCAACCCAACCACCAACTAATTCTAAATCCTTCCTCTTGAAATGCCTTTTCTCTAATCCTAATCTAAACCCCAAAATCCCCGCGACTGGAATCCCCTTTCCCCAACCGCCTCTTGAAATGCCTTTTCTCTAATCCTAATCCTAAATCCAAAATCCCACTCGAGACTCACATCCCACCCGTTTCCAACTCAACCCAACCACCAACTAATCCTAAATCCTAGATCCCGAATCCCACTCCGAATCCCACTCGGAATCCTAAATCCCACCCGTTTTCACCTCCACCCAACCACCAAATAATCACAAATCAATCCCAGTCGGACTCACAATCCCTGTAACCGCTCGAACGGCCGCGGAGCAGAAATCGACGCAGGAATTGAACTTTTTGAAGGGGGTTTTAGGTTCCCTTCCTAACTTTTTTAAAAGCCTTTTCTCTAACCATCTTTAATCCTAATCCTAAATCCTAAATCCCGAATCCCGAATCCCACTCGAGACTCTCATCCCCTCTAAACCCCTTGACGCCGCGGAGGAACTGAACTTTTTGAAGCAGTTCAGGTTGCCTTTCCTACTGCCTCTTGAAAAGCCTTTTCTCTAACCACCTTCTAATCCTAAATTCCTAAATCCTAAATCCTAAATCCCACTCGAGACTCACATCCCTGTACCGCTCGACCGGCCGCGAGCAGAAATCGACGCAGGAATCTAACTTTTTGAAGCGACTGGGATCACTTTCCTACTGCCTCTTGAAATTCCTTTCTCTAACCCTTTTAATTTCCCATCCCAAATCCTAATCCCAAATCCCACTCGAGAACTCACATCCCTTACCGCTTCGACGGCCGCGGAGCAATATCACTCAGGAATAACTTGTAAGAGAATGGGAAACCCCCCTAACTGCCTTTAAAGCCTTTTCTCTAAGCACCGTTAAAACGTAAATTCAACTTAGATCCCAAACCCCACTAATCCTAAATCCTAAATCCCGAATCCCACTCGAGACCACCTCCCCTGTACCGCTCGACGGCCGCGGAGCAGAAATCGACCAGGAACTTGAACTTCTTGAAGCGACTGGGATCACTTTCCTAACTGCCTCTTGAAATCTTTTCTCTAACCACCTTTTTAATCCACCATAATCCCTAAATCCCAAATCCCCACTCGAGACTCACTCCCCCGTACCGTCGACGGCCGCGGAGCAAAATCGACGCAGGAACTGAACTTCTTGAAGCGGTTGAGGTTTCCTCCGCATCCTCCGTAGGTGAAGGGGACGCAAAATGCCTCCCGCCTCCCTGGAGAAGTGCCAGCGCTTGTACCGTTTGAGCAAGGGCCCGACCGCAGCCATCTCGCAGATACTGGAGGGGATGCGGGGGTGGATTAGACGGGGATTAACTGGATTGCGGGTGATTGGGGTAAGATATGGTAGATATTTGGGTAGAGAAGTGGCCAGCGCTTGTAGCCGTCCAGCAAGGGCCCGGATCCGCAGCCATCTCGCAGATCACTGGGAGGCGATGCGGAGGTGGATTAGACGGGTGGATTAGACGGTTGGATTAGACGGTTTGGATTAGAACGGGTGGGATTAGACGGGGGGATTTGACGGGTGGATTAGACGGTTTGGATTAGACGGGTTGGGTTAAAACGGGGGGATTAGACGGGGGGATTAGACGGTGGATTAGACGGGGGGATTGGAATTAGACGGGTGGGATTTGACGGGGGTGGATTAGACCCGGGGGGATTAGACGGTTGGATAGACGTTTGGATGACGGGTTGGATTAGACGGTGGATTAGACTGGTGGATTAGACTGGATTGGTGGGTAGATTAGGGTAGATATGGTAGATTAGATTAGGGTAGATATGGTAGATTAGATTAGGGTAGATATGGTAGATTAAAGGGAGATCTGGTAGATTAGGGTGATCTGGTGATTAAAGGGAGATCTGGTCAGATTAGGGTAGATATGGTAGATTAGGTAGATCTGGTAGATTAGGGTATTCTGGTAATTTTTGGTAGATCTGGTAGATTAGGGTATGTCTGGTAGATTAGAGCTGGTAAATTTAAAAAGGGTGGGTTTTTGGGTAGATGATTTTAGAGGTTAATGGGGGATAGGTAGACAGGGAGAGCAAGTGATTCGGAACAAGGTAGAGGTGGATTGCGGGTAGATTTGACTGGATTGCGGGTAGATTGGTAGATATGGTAGATTAGATGACCAGATTAGGGAGATCTGGTAGATTAGATTAGGGTAGATCTGGTAGATTAGAGTATGTCTGGTAGATTAGGGTAGATTAGATTGGTAGATTGCACGTAGATTTATTTTAGAGGTTAAATAGAGTAGGTAGGTTGGAGGAGGGAGGCGGGTTCGGGAAAAAGGGAGAGGTAGATTAGAGTGGATTTGCGGTTTGATCTGGTAGAGGTAGATTTGATGCGTAGATTAGGGCAGCTTAGGGGAGATGTGGTAGATAATGGAGAAGTAGATAACGGGAGAAAGGGTGGAGAGTGGTTGCAGATCAACGGAATGCAATTCGGAACAAGGTAGAGGTAGATTAGATGCTGGATTGCGGGTAGAGCAAAGTAGATCGGGTTGGATTATATGGGATAGTGAAGAATAGCTGGTAGATTAGATTTAAGTAGATAAGGGGGGGGGGTATTAGTCTGAATAATGGGATGTTTGGTAGATTAGGTAGATTCAAGTAGAATAGATGGAAGAAAAGATATTGGCAAATAGATTCAAGTAGATTTGGGTAGATTAGATGGGAAAAAAAGATATTGGCTAGTAGATTTCAAGTAGATTTGGGTAGATTAATGGAAGAAAAGATATTGGCTAGTAGTTCAGTAATTTGGGTAGATTAGATGGAAGAAAAGATATTGGCTAGTAGATTCAAGTAGATTTTGCGTAGATTAGATGGAAAGAAAAGATATTGGCTAGTAGATTCAAGTAGATTTGGGTAGATTAGATGGAAGAAAGATATTGGCTAGTAGATTCAAGTAGATTTGGGTAGATTAGATGGAAGAAAAGATATTGGCTAGTAGATTCAAGTAGATTTTGGGTAATTAAGGAAGAAAAGATATTGGCTAGTAGATTCAAGTAGATTTGGGTAGATTAGATGGAAGAAAAGATATTGGCTAGTATTGGCTAGTAGATTCAAGTTTGATTAATGGAAGAAAAAATATTGGCTAGTGATTCAAGTAGATTTGCGTAGATTAAGGAAGAAAAGATATTGGCTAGTAATCAAGTAGATTTGCGTAGATTAGATGGAAGAAAAGATATTGGCTAGTAGATTCAAGTAGATTTGGGTAGATTAGATAGAAGAAAAGATATTGGCTAGTAGATTCAAGTAGATTTGGGTAGATTAGATGGAAGAAAAGATATTGGCTAGTAGATTCAAGTAGATTCAAGTAGATTAGATGGAAGAAAAG
>NW_023647927.1:113612-116112 GCF_015228065.2 Penaeus monodon
CTCTCTCCCTTCCTCCCTCTCTCTCTCTTCCTCCCTTTATTCCCCTCTCTCTCTCACCTGTTCCTATTCCCCTGGCAGCCTCCGTAGTCGAACTCGAAACAGCGGTCCCTCTCGCGGTCGTAGAAGTACTGGCGGAAGCTCCCACTGCAGGGACCCACCACGCGGGGGAGCTCACACAGGTCTGGGGGATAGAGGCGGAGGATAGAGGTGGATAGAGGTGGATAGGGGGGGAGGATAGAGGTGGTTAGGTGGTAGGGGATAGGTGGATGGGTGGATAGGGGGATGGGGGATAGAGGTGGATAGAGGTGGATAGGGGGATGGGGGATGGATAGGTGGGATAAGTGGATAGAGGGGATAGGTGTATAGAGGGGGATAGATAGGCAGATAGATAGATAGAGAAATGGATAGACAAAGAAAACGATGATACGAGATGTTAAAGTGAACTTGCCCGATAGATAGTAGATAGATAGTAGATAGATGATAATACTAATAGAGGGGGATGGGTGGATAGAGGATAGGTGGAGGAGATAGGTAGGTGGGTGGGTGAGAGAGAGAGAGAGAGAGAGAGAGAGAGAGAGAGAGAGAGAGAGAGAGAGAGAGAGAGAGAGAGAGAGAGAGAGAGAGAGAGAGATTGTGAGAGGGAGAGGGAGTGAAAGAGAGGGAATAGGTGGAGGGGATAGGTGGAGGGGATAGGTGGATACGTGGGTGGGTGATGGGTGGGGGATAGATAGATACATAAGCAGAAAGATAGACAGATAGATAGAGAGAGAGCTAGGCAGATAGATAGATAGACAGATAGATAGATAGATAGAGAGGCAGAGAGATGGATAGATAGAGAGGCAGATAGATAGATAGACAGATAGATAGATAGATAGATACGAGATGTTAAAGTGAACTTGCCCGATAGATAGCAGATAGATAGTAGATAGATGATAACACTAATAAAAGAATATTAATAATAACAATATTAATAACAATAATATTAATAACAGCAATGATCGATTCACTCACCCGCAGCCGTGTCGCTTCTATCTATCCCTCTATCCATCTATCTCTCCATCCCTTTCTCTCTTTCCATCTATCTATCCCTCTATTCACCTCTCTCCTTGTCTCTCTTTCCATATATTTATCCCTCTATCCATCTATCTCTCCATCTATCTATCCTTCTATCCATCTATCTCTCCATCTATCTCTCCTTCTATCCATCTATCTCTCCATCTATCTATCCTTCTATCCATCTATCTCTCCATCTATCTATCCTTCTATCCATCTATCTCTCCATCTATCTATCCTTCTATCCATCTATCTCTCCATCTATCTATCCTTCTATCCATCTATCTCTCCATCTATCTATCCTTCTATCCATCTATCTCTCCATCTATCTATCCTTCTATCCATCTATATCTCCATCTATCTCTCCATCCCTTTCTCTCTTTCCATCTATCTATCCATTCCTGTGTCTTTCCATCTATCTATCCCTCTATTCACCTCTCTCCTTCTTGTCTCTCTCTCCATCTATCTCTCCTTCTATCCATCTATCTCTCCATCTATCTATCCATCCCTTTCTCTCTTTCCATCTATCTATCCCTCTATTCATCTCTCTCTCCATCTATCTCCATCACCCATCCATCCACCCCATCTATCCATCCCACCCACCTATCCACCTATCCCCCCACCCACCCACCTATCCACCCACCTACCCATCCACCTATCCACTCCCACCTATCCAACTCACCCACCATCCCCCCACCTATCCACCTATCCAACTCACCCACAGCTGTCCCGCAGCGATTCTCGCATTCCTCGCGGGTGCCGAAGCGGTTCTCGTTTCCATGGCAACCGCCGTAAACAAACTGCCTGCAGACGCCGCTCTTGCTCTCGTAGGTCCATCGCGTTTGGTAGTCAGTGCAAGGCCCCGATTCCTGGGGCAGGAAGCAGTGCTCTGCAATTGCAAGGAGGGGTGATGAGAGGTGATGAGAGGGGTGATGAGAAGTGATGAGAGGGGTGATGAGAGGGGTGATGAGAGGGAGGGTAGAGATAAGAATGATGATGATAGGGAGCTAGAGAGAAGGATGATGATGATGATGGTCTGGTAGTCATTGCAAAGGTCCTGATTCCTGGGGCAGGAAGCAGTGCTCTGCAATTGCAAAGAGGGGTGATGAGAGGTGATGAGAGGGAGGGTAGAGATAAGGATGGTGGTGGTGATGATGATTATAAGAATGATGATAAAAATGATGATAAAAATGATGATAAGAATGTTGATAGCGATAATAGTGATAAGAATAATGACGATACAACAATGATGATAATAATAGTGATAATAACAATGATGATAACAACACCGATAATGATTATGGTGATGATAACAGAGCTCCTCTTCCCTCTCCCTCTTCCTCCTCCTCCTCCTCTTCCTTCTCCCTCCTCCTCCTCCTCATCTTCCCTATCCCACCTCCCCCCCATCCACCCTCCCACCCCCCTCCCCCTCCACCTCACCCTCCAC
>NW_023647927.1:126112-131475 GCF_015228065.2 Penaeus monodon
TTGGGAACAAAAAAAAAAAAAAAAATCTGTTCACGAGTCAAACAAACAAACAAGAACTTGGGACTTTTTTCCCCAAAACAAAGAAAACGGACTTTTTTCCCAAACAAAAACAAAAAAAAAAAAACGGGAAAAAACGGACTTTTCTCCCCCAAAACAAACAAAGAAAACGGACTTTTTTCCCAAACAAAAACAAAAAAAAAAAAACGGGAAAAAACGGACTTTTCTCCCCCACAAACAAACAAAGAAAACAGACTTTTTTCCCAAACAAAAACAAAAAAAAAAAAACGGGAAAAAACGGACTTTTCTCCCCCAAACAAACAAAGAAAACAGACTTTTTTCCCAAACAAAAACAAAAAAAAAACGGGAAAAAACGGACTTTTCTCCCCCCCAAAAACAAACCCAAAAACACCAAAACAAACGCAAAAACAAACACACTCACCGGTCTTCTCGGGCACGACACACCTCTGCTCGCACGCGTCCTTGTCGGCGAAGGAAAACACAGAACAAAACAAACACAGAACAAAACAAACAACAAAAAACAGGGAAAAACGACTTCTCTCCACCAAAAACAAACACAAAAACACCAAAACAAACACAAACACAAAAACAAACGCACTCACCGGTCTTCTCGGCACGACGTACCTCTGCTCGCACGCTTCTCCTTGTCGAGAAGGAAAACACAAAACACACACACACACACAAAAAAAAAAAAAACAGGGAAAAACAGAAAAAACACAGATATAAAACGACTTTTCTCCCCCCCAAAAAACAAACCCAAAAACACCAAAACAAACACAAAAACAAACACACTCACCGGTCTTCTCGGGCACGACACACCTCTGCTCGCACGCGTCCCTGTCGGCGAAGCGGTTGTTGTTGCCGAGGCAACCGCCGTACACGAACGGCTTGCACGTGCCGCTCGCCGGGTCGTGGTACCAGGAGGGCACGGAGCCCGTGCACGGCCCGGCCACGCGGGGCAGCCGGCACGACTCTGCGGGGGGGGGGGGGGGGAAGGGGAAGGAGGAATTAGTGTCTCGTTCTCTCTCTCTCTCTTTTTCGAGCTCTCTCGCTCTTTCTCTCTTTCTTTCTTTCTCTTTCTCTCTTTCGATCTCTCTCTCTCTCTTTCTTTCTCTCTCTCTCTCTCTCTCTTTCTCTCTCTCTCTCTCTTCTCTCTTTCTCTCTCTCTCTCTCTCTCTCTTCTCTCTTTCTCTCTTTCTCTCTTTCTCTCTCTCTTTCTTTCTCTTCCGATCTCTCTCTCTCTCTTTCTTTCTCTCTCTCTCTCTCTCTCTCTCTCTCTCTCTCTCTCAGAAAAAATAAAAAAAAAGAAAAAAAGCTTCTGGGAATCGAAGCAGTTGAGATCCCCTTCGCAGCCCCCGTACCAGAACCGACTCTCTTTCTCTCTCTCTCTCTTTCTCTTTCTCTTTCTCTTTCTCTCTCTCTCTCAGAAAAAAACAAAAAAAGAAGAATGAAAAGAAAAATATAATCCTCTGGCCTCACCTCTCCCTTCCGGCTCGACGCAGGCAGCCGCGCACTCCTCCTGGGAATCGAAGCGGTTGAGGTTCCCTTCGCAGCCCCCGTACCAGAAGCGGCTGCAACCGCCGTAGTCCATATCGAAGTACCACTTGACGGTGAAGTTGCCGCAGGGCCCGCGGTCCTTGTCGTGGCCGCACACCTCTGCGGGTTTGACCGCGGGGGGAGAGGAGGGAAGGGGGGTTTTTTAGTGTCTGGTTGTTGTAGGTTATAGATTATAGGTTATTTTGAAGTTGTTATATGTTATTGGTTGTCTATTGAAGCTGCCGCAGGGCCCGCGGTTATTTGTAATGCGGGTGTGACCGGGGAGAGGGGGAGGATATTTTAGTGTCTGGTTGTTATGTAATATGTTATATATTGAGGTTGTTATATGTTATATAGTTTGTATATTGAAACTGCCGCAGGGCCCGCGGTCCTTGTCGTGGCCGCACACCTCTGCGGGTTTGACCGCGGGGGGAGAGGAGGGAAAGGGGGTATTTTAGTGTCTGGTTGTTGTAGGTTATAGATTATAGGTTATATTGAAGTTGTTATATTTTATTGTTTGTATATTAAAACTGCCACAGGCCCATTTGGGGGCCCCCGCGGTTTTGAAAACCGCGGGGGGGGGGGGGGGGGTATTTAGTTCTGAGTTTATATTATGGGTGTATTTAATTGTTAATGTTTATATTTTTGTATATTAGCTGCCGCAGGGCCCGCGGTTATTTGTAATGGGGGTGTGCCCCCGGGGGAAGGGAGGATATTTTTAGTGTCTGGTTGTTATGTAATATGTTATATACTGAAGTTGTTATATGTTATATAGTTTGTATATTGAAAATGCCGCAGGGCCCGCGGTTATTTGTAATGGGTTGTAATATTGCGGGTGTGACCGGGGAGAGGGGGAAGGGGGGGGGGGTTAGTGTCTGTTTGTTGTGTGTTGTTTGTTATGTGTTACAGGTTATATATGCTATATGAAATGTTTATGTTATGTTATCTCTGTTACCTATTACCTATTACCTGTTATGTGTTATCTGTTATCCTCCTCTTCCTCCACCTCTTTCCTCCTCCTCCACCATCTCCCCTCCTTACCTCCCTCCCTTACCCCTCCACCTCCCCCCACCACCACCCTCCCTTACCCCCACCTCCTCACTTCCAGGGACCTCACCCCCCCTAACCACCCTCCCTCCCCCTCTCTCCTCCCCCCACCACCTTCCCCCCCTTCTTCCTCACTTCCAGGAACCACGACCTCCCTTCCCCCCCCCCACCACCTTCCCCCCTTCTTCCTCACCTCCTCTCCCCTCCCCCCCTCACCCCTTTAACCGCTCTCCTTCCCTCCCCCTCTCTCCTCCCCCCTTCCCCACCCCCCCCCCCTTCTCCCCCTTCCTCACCTCCGGGAACCGCCACCTCCACCTCCCCCCCTGGCCTCGCAGCCCTCGAACAGGCTGCCGGAGGCGCTGGAGAGGCCGTCGGGGCAGCAGCCGAAAGCCGACGCCTCGCAGCCGCAGTCCGCCTCGGGTTCAGGGCCGCCGGCGGGCGTCTTGCCGTCGGGCAGCAGCCGTAGGGGGAGTACTGGCACCCGCAGCCTGAAATTGGGGGGAATTGGGGAAATTGGGCGAAATTGGTGAAATTGGGGGTAAATTGGTGAAATTGGGGGAAATAGGTGAAAATGGGGTGAAATATGAAATTGGGTGGAAATGTGAAATGGGTGAAAAGGTGAAAATTGGGTGAATAGGGAAACTTTGGGGGGAATAGGGAGAATTGGGTGGGGAAGGGGAAATGGTGAAATTGGGGGAAATTGGTGAAACTGGGGGTTTAATTGGGGGAAATAGGTGAAAAGGAGGAAAATTTGGTAAACTGGGTTGAAATTGGGGAGTGAAATTTCAGGGCCGCCGGCGGGCGTCTTGCCGTCGGGGCAGCAGCCGTAGGGGGAGTACTGGCACCCGCAGCCTGAAATTGGGGGGAATTGGTGAAATTGGGGAAATTGGTGAAAATTGGGGGTGAAATAGGGAGAAATTGGGGTGAAATAGGGAGGAAATTTGGTAAACTGGGTTGAAATTGGGGTGAAATAGGGTGAAATAGGGAGGAAATTTGGTAAACTGGGTTGAAATTGGGAGTGAAATTTCAGGCCGCCGCGGCGCTTTCCGTCGGGCACACCGTAGGGGGAGTACTGGCCACCCGCAGCCTGATATTGGGGGGAATTGGTGAAAATTGGGCGAAATTGGTGAAAATTGGGGGTGAAATAGGGAGAAATTGGGGTGAAATGGTGAAAATTGGGCAAATTGTGAAAATTTTGGGGGAATAGTGAGAAATTTGGTAAAACTGGGTTGAAATTGGGGTGAAAAAAGGTAAATAGGAGAAATTTGTAAAACTGGTTGAAATTGGGAGTGAAATTTCAGGCCCCGCGGCGTCTGCCCCGGGCAGCAGCCGTAGGGAGTCTGCACCCCAGCCTGAAATTGGGGGGGAATTGGGGAAATTGGGCGAAATTGGTGAAAATTGGGGGAAATAGGTGAAAATTGGGGTGAAATGGGGTGAAAATTGGGGGGGGTTGGTGAAATTGGATGAAAATTGGGGGATATTGGGGTAAAATTGGTGAAATTGGGGTAAAATTGGTGAAATTGGGGGTAAAATTGGTGAAATTGGGTAAACATTGGGGGAGACTGAGGTGAAATTGGAGGGAAATTGGTGAAATTGGGGGGGAAATTGGGGTGAAATAGGGAGAAACTGGGGGTGAAATAGGGAGAAACTGGGGGTGAAATAGGGAGAAATTGGGGTGAACTAGGGAGAAATTGGGTGGAATTGGCAAATTTTGGGGGTAAAAGCGAGGGAAATTGGGGAAATTTTTGGGAAACTTTGGGTTGAAATTTGGGAAAATTGTGAGTGGATTTGAAATGAGAAATGAAATTGAGGAAATTGAGTAAATCCAGCCCGACTAAGAACAATAACAATAACAATAATAATAATAATAATAAATAATAATAATAATAAAAGAAGTAATTTTAATAATGATTTAATAATAGAGGTAATTTCACTTCTAAGTGGCAATAAATAATAATAATAATAATAATAATAATATGACTATGAATATGAATGATAATAATATTGATAATAATAATAATATTAATGATAATAATAATAAATAAATAATAAACAATAATGATAATAGATAACAATAAATAACAATAATAATAATTAATACTAACAATAACAATAACAATAATAACAATAATAGCAACAACAACAATAACAACAATAATAACAACAACAAAAACAATAACAATAACAGCAACGATATTATAAATAATAACAATAAATAACAATAATAACAATAACAATAACAACAACAGCAACGATACCCACCCTCGCCGTTGGCTCCGCGGGCGATACAATAATAACAATAATAACAACAACAACAATAACAATAATAACAACAACAACAATAACAACAATAATAACAACAACAATAACAACAACAATAATAACAACAACAATAACAACAACAACAGCAACAACAACAACAACAACAACAACAACAGCAGCAACGATACCCACCCTCGCCGTTGGCTCCGCGGGCGATACAACAACAACAACAACAACAGCAGCAACGATACCCACCCTCGCCGTTGGCTCCGCGGGCGACGCCCACGCCGTCCGCGCAGCACCCGAAGGCGAACGTGTGGCACGGGCAGCCCTCCTCCTTATCCGGACTGCCGGCGGGCGTGTGGTTATCCGGACAGCAGCCAAACGGCGTGTACTGGCAGCCGCAGCCCCCGTTATCCGGACCGCGAGCCACCGTCTCGTTATCCGGACAGCAGCCGAAGGCGCTGAACTCGCATCCGCACCCTTGGGGGGGGGGAGGG
>NW_023647927.1:131575-140982 GCF_015228065.2 Penaeus monodon
TTCACCATCGTGGTATTCCCACTGGCCTAAGAAAAGAGGTTTCACCAGTTCGTTGTAACCCCCTGGCCCTGAGAAAGGTTTCACCATCGTGTGTATCTCCATGCCGAAAAAAGAGTTTCACCAGTTCGTCTGTATCTCCCACTGGCCCTGAAGAAAGGAGGTTTCACCAGTTGGTCTGGCCCACCCTGAAGAAAAAAGAGGTTTCACCAGTTCGTCTGTATCTCCCACTGGCCCTGAAGAAAGGAGGTTTCACCAGTCGTCTGTATCTCCCACGGCCCTGAAGAAAAGAGGTTTCACCAGTTCGTCTGGCCCTGAAGAAAAGAGGTTTCACCAGTTCAATGGCCCTGAAGAAAGGAGGTTTCACCAGTTCCTACCTCGCCGCTGCTCGTCTGAAGCCTCCACACTGGCGGTATGTGGCAAATATTTTTTATAACGAAATAGATGTCTCTTGCCACGAATTGCTAAGAAATAGGTGTCCGTATATATATCTCTCTATCTCTCTATCTATCTATCTATCTATCTATCTATATATATATACATAGAAACACACACACACACATTGTATAGATCGTAGTGTATAAATCCCACAGGGTTAAGGTTAGGTTGGGTTTATTAGTTAGGACGCACTGTACGATTACCACGGGGGATGTGGATTATGTGAAACCCCGTAGATTTTTTTTACCGAACGACGGGTTGTATCCCCGTAGAGTTTTTTTTTTTTTTTTTTTTTTTCCTCAAAAGTAGGCGCGTTCGTCCGTAGACTTTCAAAGGTGGCGGGGACGTCCGTAGAGTTTTGATGTTCGATTTTCGTCGTTCTCTGCGCCTGATCGTCGTTCAAAATTTAGCTCAGGTTTTCGAAAAAATCGATTTTTTTTTTTTAACGTTTCATGAATGAATTTCTTCGATTTGTGCAGCTTCTTATTGAGACCCAGTGCTATCCATTACCCCTCCCCCCCCTGCAACCCCCGGCTCCCAACACCCCCCCCCCCCCCCCAAGATCGTTGGGTAGAGAAAAGATATAAAAAAAATCCGATTTTCGAACCTGCGTCGATCTCGGTAACAATTGCCATATATATATATATATATATATATATATATATATATATATATATATATATATATATATATATATATAGTGTGTGTGTGTGTGTGTACATATATAAATAAACACACAAACAAAAATACAGAAATTCACGTATGTATATATATATATATATATATATATATATATATATATATATATATATATATATATATATATATATATATATAAATATAGATAGATTGATAGATAGATAGATAGATTTTAATATATATGTATATTTATATATGTATATATATATATATATAAATATATATATATATATATTATATATATATATATAACATAATATGTACATATATAATTACAATATATAGTATACATATATATATATACATATATATATACATATATACATAATATATCATATATATATATATATATCATATATACATATATAATATAAAATATACATATATACTATATATATACATATATATATATATATACATATATATATATACATGTGATGGTCACACACCTCCAGGGTGTAGCCATAGCCATCTCCAGTCGCGGTATCGAAGGTCACCGTTGATGACGTATCATGGCATTGAGACTGAAGCATGCTTTATGGCTTCTTGTCTCTTACTGCTGTATACGCTCCTACGATATATAATATATCATATATAATATACTATAATATATCATATATATATATATAATATACTATTACATATATACATATATATATACATATATTACATATATATATAATATATACATATATACTATATAATATATACATATATACATATATACTATCATATATATATATATATATATAATATATATAATATAATATAATATAATATATATATATACATATATACATATATATATATACTATATTATATATATATATATATTATACTATATATATATATATATATATATATATATATATATTTATATATATATATATATTAGTATATATATATGTATTATATATATATGTATATATATATGTTTTATATATATATAGTATATATACTTTTATATATATACATCATATATATATACATCATATATATATACATATATATATATATACATATATATCTAATATATATATAATAATATATTATATATATATCATATATTATTTTCCATATATATACCTATATCTATATACATATATAAAATATACTATATTATCATATATTATATCATATATTATAATATATATATATCTATATTATATATACATATATATATATATTATATAATATTATATAATTATATATATATATATATATTATGTATATATGTTATATATGTATATATGTATGTATTATATATATCTATATGTATGTATATATATATATGTATGTATATATAAAATGTATGTATATATATATATTTTATATATATATATATATATATATATATATATATATAATATATGTATATATATATGTATAATATATATATTATATATATATATTATATATATATATATATTATATATATATGTATATATAGATGTATACATGTATGACAGACCCAGATAGATAGACTGAATGGCAGTCGGGTAAGAATTGAATAAAAGAAAAAACACAGATTTAGAAACGTGTATAAATTTATTCTTGAAAATTTCAATACCTTTTTTCTGTTCATTCGCTCGGAATTAAATAAAAAAGCAAATTTATAAACATGTATAAATTTATTCTCGGAAATTTCAATACCTGGCAACTGAAGCCAGTGTTGCCAAGGGTGAAATTTCTTGGCATTTTTTTCTCTTTCTGCCAACATTGGACACACTGCATAATTAACATATTACTTAAAACACAGAATCGATTAAGAATAATTGTAAACCTAACAACAACAAAAAAATAAATAAAAATATTCTATAACTCACAGTTTGTGTCTGTTTCATGTTCAAAGTTATAGTTATCTTTAAAAAAAATGTCTATAACTAAAACGAATTTTTAAAAATACTAAAAACTAAGAGAGAATGAAAAAAAAGACTCATATATAAAAATAATATATGAGAAAGTCTTAAAAACTACACAGAAAAAAAATATTATTTTTTCACTATATACATTAGGAAAAAATGTGTTTTTTTTTTCCCGACTTTGGATTCGGGAAAAAAAAAAAAATTTGTCTTTCATTTCATTTCCAAAAAAAATTATGAAATTCGTCTAAAAAAAAAATCTTAAGTTTAGTCAAAGTAAAAAAAATAACAAAGAATTTATTAAAGAGAGAGAGAGAGAGAGAGAGAGAGAAAGGAGGAGGAGGAGGAGGAGCAGGAGGAGAGAGAGAGAGAGAGAGAGAGAGAGAGAGAGAGAGAGAGAGAGAGAGAGAGAGAGAGAGAGAGAGAGAGAGAGAGGGAAGGAAAGAAAGAGAAAGAAAAAGAGAAAAAGAAAGATAGGGAGGAAGAGAGAACGAGATTAAAAAGGAAAGAGAGAGAAAGAAAATCAATCATTCACTCTCTCGCTCTCATTCTCTCTCTCTTCCTCTCCCTATCTCCCTCCTTCCTCTCACCCTCTCTTCATCATCCTCTCTCTCTCTCTTTCTTTCTCTTTCCTCTTCCCTTCTCTCTTTTCTCTCATTTCTTTCTCTTTCTCTTATTTCTCTCTCTCTTCCTCTCATTTCTTTCTCTCTTTTCTCTCTCCTCTTATTTCTTCCTCTTTCTCTTTCTCTTATTTCTCTCTCTCTCTCTCTCTCTTCCTCTCCTCTTATTTCTTTCTCTCTCCCTCTTCTTTTTCTCTCTCTCTTCCTCTCTCTCATTTTTTCTTCTTCACGAACTGCAAATGCGCCCCGTACGACGGCAACTGCCCAGCCAGCGTGCACGATTTGCAACAGAACCTTGCATAGTACTTGTTGGTGCAATATTTCGCTTGCACGATCAGCTTGCAATTGGCGAAAAACGGGTTGTCTGTGCAAGCCGGGTGGACGTAGATGCCTGCAACAAATTTTAGAAAAGATTTAGAATTTTTTAAAAATTAGGAAATTGAATTAAATTTAAATTTTAAAAAATGAAAAAAAAAAAAAAAAGTGAAAATGAAATTTTAGAAGAAATTTAGATTTTTTTAGTAGGAAATTGAATTAGATTTTAGAAGAAAAAAAAAAAGAAAAAAAAAGAAAAAAAAAAAAGAAAAATAAAGAAAGAGAAAATGAAATAAAAATGAAAATTAAATTTCAGAAAAAATTTAGATTTTTTTAAAAGTAGGAAATTGAATTAATTAATAATAAAAATAAATAAAAATGAAAAAAAAGAAATTTTAACATTTAAAATTAATTAAATTTTTTTAGTCAATTTATAATTAATTAATTAATTTAAAATTTATAATTAATTAAAATTTATAATTAATTAAAATTTAAAATTAATTAAAATTCACTAAAATAACTAAACCAAATAGTTTTAGTTCATCACAAATTTTAGAAGAAATTTCAGATTGATTAAAATTCACTGACGTAAATAACGGAATTAAACTATTTATTTAATTGAATCAAAATTTAGAAGAGATTTAGAATTAGGAAATTGAAAAAAAAAAAAAAATTAAGATCAAAATATTTTAAAAGATTTTAAAAATTAAAATATTAAAATTTAAATATTAAATAAAAAAAAAATTAAAATATTAAAATTTAAATATTAAATAAAAAAAATAAAAAAAAATTAAATATTAAAATTTAAATATTAAATAAAAAAAATAAAAAAAATTAAATATTAAATTTTAAAAATTAAATATTAAATAAATAAATATCAAATAAAAAAAATATTAAAATATTAAAAATTAAATATTAAAAGATATTAAAATTAAAAATTTTAAAATCCTTTGACTAAAACTGAAATAATTTATTTAACCAACAAATTTTAGAAAAAAATAAAAAATTATTGAATGAAATATAAATTTTTATATGAAATTTTAAGAAATGAAAATAAAAAATGAAAATGAAATTCTGAAAGATTTAAAATTAATTAAAATCCACTGATGAAAATAATTGAACTCAATTTATTAATTATATGCAACAAATTTTAAGAGATTTAGAATTACCCCCCCCACCCACCCCCAAGTAAACACCCCCCTCCCCCCCAACTCACCTCGAGTCTCTCTCTCTCTCTCTCTCTCTCTCTCTTCCTCTCTCTCTCTCTTCCTCTCTCTCTCTCTCTTTCTCTCTCTCTCTCTCTCTCTCTCTCTCTCTCTCTCTCTCTCTATTTCTCTCTCTCTCTCTCTATTTCTCTCTCTCTCTCTCTCTCTCTCTCTCTCTCTCTCTTTTCTCTCTCTTTCTCTTTATCCGTCCATCTGCCATCATCCCCCCAAAAATACCAAAAACCCCGCTTCCCCCCCCCCCCCCCCTTCAACTCACCTCGAATCGCGATTGGCGTCGAGCTGTCTGCCTTTCCGAAGTCAGTCTCTCTCTCTCTCTCTCTCTTCCTCTCTCTCTCTCCATCCATCCCCCACCCAAAAAAAAACAAACTCTCTCTCTCTCCATCCATCCCCCCACCCCCCCCCAAAAAAAAAAAAAAAAAAAAAAAAAAAAAAAAAACTCACCTCGAATCGCGATGGGCGTCGAGCTGTCTGCCTTTCCGAAGTCGTTCTCGGCAGCACACCTGTATACGCCGGAGTCTTCCTCCTCGGCGCCAAGAATCACGAGGGTGTGGTCGGCTGAGGGAGAGAGAGGGAGAGGGAGGGTGAGAGGGAGAGAGAGGGAGAGGGAGACAAAGGGAGAGGGAGGGTGAGAGGGAGACAGAGGGAGAGAGGGTGAGAGGGGAGAGAGGGAGAGGGAGGGTGAGAGGGAGAGGGAGGGTGAGAGGGAGAGAAAGGGAGAGGGAGGGTGAGAGGGAGGGAAGGGTGAGAGGGAGATAAAAAGAGGGAGGGAAAGAATGAAAGGGAGAGAAAGGGAGAGAGCGAGAGGGAGGGTGAGAGGGAGAGGGAGAGGGAGGGTGAGAGGGAGACAGAGGGAGAGGGAGGGTGAGAGGGAGACAGAGGGAGAGGGAGGGTGAGAGGGAGACAAAGGGAGAGGGAGGGTGAGAGGGAGGGTGAGAGGGTGAGAGGGAGATAAAAGAGGGAGGGAAAGAATGAAAGGGAGAGAAAGGGAGAGAAAGGGAGAGAGGGAGGGTGAAAGAGAGAGGGAGGGAGGGTGAGAGGGAGAGAAAGGGAGAGGGAGGGTGAAAGGGGGAGAGGGAGGGAGAGAAAGGGAGAGGGAGAGTGAGAGGGAGGGTGAAAGGGGGAGAGGGAGGGAGATAAAAAGAGGGAGGGTAAAAGTGAAAGAAAAAGGGAGGGTAAGAGTGAAAGAGACAGAGAGAGAGAAAAAAGAAAGAGGGAAAGAAAGAAAGAAAGAAAGAAAGAGGGAAAGAAAGAAAGAAAGAAAGAAACAAACAAACAAACGAATGAGAAAAGAAGAGAAAAAAAAAATCAAAATTAACGAAAACATTTTTTTTCCCTTATGATTAATTTAAAATTAAATGTATCAATTCTTCTCTATCTTTCTTCCTCCATTTATTTCCATCTCTCTCTGTTCCTCACCTTCTGTTCCCAAACAATATTTTTAATTTTTCTATTCTATTATAGAGAGATGGAAATAAATAGAGGTAGGAATTAATTAATTAATTAAAGAAATTAATCATATATAATTAGATTAATTAATAAAATTAATTATTTTAATTAAAGGAATTAATCAATAGATTATTTTCCATTAATTAAGTTAATTTCCAAACAATATTATCATCACTATTACTATTATTACTATTTATAATATTATTATTGCTATTGCTATTATTACTATTCATTATTACTATTTTTTCAATTATTACCTATTTATCATTCTTCTTCTTATTATTATTACTATTCATTATTATTATTTATTACTATTTATCTATTATTACTATTATTACTATTTATCCTTCTTATTATTATCTATTTTTTATTATCTATTTACCCTGTTTTGTTATTGGCGTTTTTCTCGTTCTCCCTCTGTTTATTTCCCTCTCTCGCTATTCCTTTATGTATTATCGTTTATCTGTTTATTAATTTATCCTTCATATTATCTATTCTTATCCATTACCCCTTCTTCCCTCTGTTTATTCCCTATTCTCTCTCTTCCTCTCTTTATTCTCTCTTCTCTCTACTCCTCACCTTCGATATTAAACCGGCTGCCGGTCACGACCTGTCCTTCTCACTCTCTATCCATCACTTATCATTTATCTATTTATCCTTCATATCCATTATGTATCACCCCCTTTCCCTCTATTTATTCTCTATTCTCTCTCTTCCTCTCTTTATTCCCCATTCTCTCACTTCCTCACCTTCGATACTAAACCGGCCGCCGGTCACGACCTGCTCTCCGTCCTCCTCACTCTCTGTCTCTCATTTATCTATCCTTCATATTCTCTCTTTATTCCCTATTCTCTCTCTTCCTCCGTTTATTCCCTATTCTCTCTATTCCTCACCTTCGATACTGAACCGGCTGCCGGTCACGACCTGCTCTCCGTCCTTGAACCAGCTGAGCCTCGGCTTCGGGAAACCGGTCACGTCGCAAGGGATCCGGATAGTTGAATGCGGCGTGAACTCCGTAGAGTTTATGCGGATTGTCGCCCGGAGGGGTTCTGTGGGGGTGGGGGTGGGGGTGGGGAGGGGGGAGAGAATTTTTTTTTTTTAAATCGATTTGAGTTGGATTTGTGTGTGTGTGTGTGTGTGGGGGGGGGTGAGGGTGTATGTGTGTATGTACGTATGTGTGAAGGTATGTATGTATGTATCCGTGTGTGAGGGTGTGTGCGTGTGTTAGGGTGTGTGTGTGTGTGTGTGTGTGTGTGTGTGTGTGTGTATCACACACACTGCATATTATATATATATATATATATATATATATATATATATATATATATATATATATATATATATAAAATATTTTTCTGCTTAGTTACCTATATATGTTAATAACTTTTTATCACTTTTTTATTTATATTATTAATATCATTTGTCTAAAAACACATGCAAAACTTCAACCAAGAAAAAAAAAACGAAAAAATTAACGTAATTTATCATGCAAAGAAAAGTCATGCACAGTCAAAAATCATGCAAAAAAATCAACCATGCAGACAAAGCAGAAACCAACCATGCAGAAAATAATCATGCAAGAAAAAAATGCGGAAATTAATAATAAAAAACATATATGTAAAAGGGATATTCATGCAGATTCATGCAACAATATTATATATATATATATATATATATATATATATATATATATATATATATATATATATATATATATTTTTTTTTTTTTTTTTTTTTTTTTTTTTTATATCTACTTATATATATTATGGTATATGGTATTCATGCATTTTAGATATGCTAAAAAATCCTTTAGAAAATACAATGCAAAAAAATATTTATGCACACTCATGCAACTAAACCAAATGAAAAAAATAAAAAATAAAAATAAATTAAATGAAAAAAAAATATATATATATTACAAAAAAAAACAAAAAAATGAAAATAATATTTTGATTAATATTCATAATGAAAAATATATAGTATGAATGGGTTTCCAATGAATTTTTAAATCAAAGTAAATAAATAAATAAATGTCAATATATTATTTTGCGTCATGCAAGGAAAGGGAAAAAATAAATTGCAATTATGATTTAATCCAAATTAATATTAATGATAATAATAATAATAATAATTATATTAATAACAATAATAATAATAACAATAATAATAACAATAACAATAATAACAATAACAACAACACTAATAATAATAACAATAATAATAATAATAATAATAATAAAAAATAATAATAACAAAATAATGATAATAAAAAATAATAACAATAATAACAACAACAACAATAATAAAAATAACCCATGCAAAGCTGCAAAGGAAAAGTGGCATCATGCAGACTCACGCCATGCAACATCCCTCACCAATATACGGGCGTGCAGTAGTAGTAGTAGTAGTAGTGGTAGTAGTAGTGGTCGTTCGAGACTCGGGACGACCAAGATAAGGAGGCCAGAAGGGTCGGTTGGAGGGCAAGATAGCGGGGAAGGGTCGTGGGGGTCGTGCTCAGCGACGGCGGGGCTGACGCGGCTTCGGGCGGAGCCACGATGTACTTGAGGAATTCGCGGAGGTTGGGCGCGAAGTCGTACGGATTGGGGCTCTGGGGGGAGAGAAGCCCCCCCGCGAACCCTCCCTGCTGTCCCGGACTCCCGCCCTGCCCCAAATGGACGGGGCCCAACGCGTGCAGGACCACCGTGTGGGACTTGGCCTTCCCCCGGCCGTTGTACACCTGGACGTGTACGGGCCAGCGACGGGAGCGTCACCGGTGTCGACTCGGCACCCCCGCATGACAGCGG
>NW_023647927.1:141082-143582 GCF_015228065.2 Penaeus monodon
AGAGAGAGAGAGAGAGAGAATGAGAGAGAGATAGAATGAGAGAGAGATAGAATGAGAGAGAGAGAGAGAGAGAGAGAGAGAGAGAGAGAGAGAGAATGAGAGAGAGAGAGAGAGAGGAAAAATGAGAGAGAGACAGGGAGAGACAGAGAGGGAAAGAAAGACAGAAACAAACGAATGAGAAAAGAAGAAAATAAAAAAAAAAATCACAAAAAAGCAAATTAATACAAATTAAGGAAAACAACTAAGTATTTTTTCTGTAATTCATTTAAAATTGAATTTATTATTTCATCTCTATCTTTCTTCCTCTATTTATTTCCATCTCTCTCATTTCCTCACCTTCTCTTTCCAAACAATATTTCTTTTAAATTATTACCTATCTATCATTCTTATTATTATTATTATTACTATTATTACTATTTAAAAAAAAAATATTATCATTTATTACTATTTATTTATC
The DNA here is from genome assembly GCF_015228065.2 of Penaeus monodon. Taxonomy (NCBI): domain Eukaryota; kingdom Metazoa; phylum Arthropoda; class Malacostraca; order Decapoda; family Penaeidae; genus Penaeus; species Penaeus monodon. Next base: position 141,540 of record NW_023647927.1, read on the forward strand.
ATTACTATTATTATTATTTATCCTTCTTATTATTATCTATCTTTCTTATTATCTATTTACCCTATTTTGTTATCTGCGTTTTTCTCATTCTCCCTCTGTTTATTTCCCTCCCCCTCTATTCCTTTATCTATTATCGTTTATCTATTTATCAATTTATCGTTCATACTATATATTCTTATACATCACCTCTTCTTGCCTTTCTCTCTATCCCTCTTTTTATTCCCTATTCTCTCTCTTCCTCTCTTTATTCCCTATTCTCTATTCCTCCGTTTATTCCCTCTCTCTCTCTCTCCGTCCTTCCCATTCTCTTATCTATTACTTTATCCTTCATATTATCCATTCCTATTTATCACCTCTTCCTCTTTTCTTCCCTATTCTCTATTCCTCCGTTTATTCCCTATTCTCACTATTCCTCTCTTTATTGCCTATTCTCTCTCTTCCTCCGTTTATTCCCTATTCTCTCTCTTCCTCGCCTTCGATACTAAACCGGCCGCCGGTCACGACCTGTTCTCCTCACTCTCTATCTCTCATTTATCATTTATCTATTTATCCTTCATATCCATTCTTATGTATCACCTCCTCTTCCTCTCTTTATTCCATATTCTCTCTCTTCCTCTCTTTATTCCCTATTCTCTCTCTTCCTCACCTTCGATACTGAACCGGCCGCCGGTCACGACCTGATTTCCGTCCTTTTCACTCTCTATATCATTTATCTATTTATCCTTCATATCCATTCTTATGTATCACCTCCTCTTCCTCTCTTTATTCCATATTCTCTCTCTTCCTCTCTTTATTCCCTATTCTCTCTCTTCCTCTCTTTATTCCCCATTCTCTCTATTCCTCACCTTCGATACTGAACCGGCCGCCGGTCACGACCTGTCCTTCTCACTCTCTATCCATCACTTATCATTTATCTATTTATCCTTCATATCCATTCTTATGTATCACCTCCTCTTCCTCTCTTTATTCCATATTCTCTCTCTTCCTCACCTTCGATAGTAAACCGGCTGCCGGTCACGACCTGATTTCCGTCTTTAAACCAGCTGAGCCTCGGCTTCGGGAAACCGGTCACGTTGCAAGGGATCCAGATAGTTGAATGTGGCGCGAACTCCGTAGAGTTTAAACGGATTGTCGCCCGGAGGGGTTCTGTGGGTGTGGGGGGAGGGGGGAGGGGGGAGGGAAGAGATTTTTTTTTTAATCGATTTTAGATGGATTTGTGTGTGTGTGTGTGTGTGTGTGTACGTATGTGTGAAGGTATGTATGTATGTATGTATGTATGTATGCGTGTGTGAGGGTGTGTGTGTGTGTGTGTGTGTGTGTGTGTTTGAGTATGTATGTATGCATGTATGTATTATATATATAATATATATATATATATATATATATATATATATATATATATATATATATATATGTATCCACACACACATACACTGCATATTATATATATATATATATATATATATATATATATATATATATATATATATATATATGTATATATATGTATATAACATTTTTCTGCTTAGTTACCTATCACTTTGTTTTAATCACATCTTTTATTTTTATTATTATTATTTTCTTGTCTAAAACACATGTTAAACTTCAACCAAGATAAAAAAAGAAAGAAAAACGAAAGAATTAATATAATTCATCATGCAAAGAAAACAGTCATGCACAGGAAGATATGCAAAAAAATCAACCATGCAAAGCAGAAACCAACCATGCAGAAAATAATCATGCAAAAAAGGCGGAAATTAATCATAAAAAATATATGTAACAGGGAAATTCATGCAGATTCATGCAACAATATATATATATATATATATATATATAATATATATATATATATATATATATATATTTATATATATATTTATATATATAATTAATCTATTTATTTATATATCATCTACTTATATATTTATTATGGTATATGGTATTCATGCATTTTAGATATGACAATAATTCCTTAAGTAAATACAAAGCAAAAAGATATTCATGCACACTCATGCAACTAAACCAAATGAAAAGACAAACATG
>NW_023647927.1:148582-149836 GCF_015228065.2 Penaeus monodon
AAGTGGATAGAGAGAGAGAGAGAAGTAGATAGATAGAGAGAGAGAGAGAGAAGTGGATAGAGAGAGAAAAAAAAAGTGGATAGAGAGAGAGAGAGAGAGGGGTGGATTAATGGGTGGGTAGAGAAAGAAGTGGATAGAGAGAGAGAGAGAGAAGTGGATAGAGAGAGAGAGAGAGAGAGAGAGAGAGAGAGAGAGAGGAGAGAGAGAGAGAGAGAGAGAGAGAGAGAGAGAGAGAGAGAGGTGGATAGAGAGAGAGAGAGAGAGAGAGAGAAGGTGATAGACCCTGGAGGAGCTGCCTGCCGAGGACTTGCCGGAGGAGCTGCCTGCCGAGGACACGCCGGAGGAGCCGCCTTCCGAGGACTTGCCGGAGGAGTTGCCTGCCGAGGAGACCCCGGATAAGCTGTCTGCCGAGGAGACCCCGGAGAAGCTACCGGGAGTAGAGGGACTGATGGAGGAGCGACAGCGCACCAAGTCCGACAGAAGGCAGGACCGTGATCGCCGGAAGAGTGCGGGTGACGGAAGGGAAGGTCCTGGGGCCACACTACCGCTAGAAGTAGGACCACGGAGCCTCGTTGCAGGCATCTCGCAGTTGTGGTTCTCTGATGATATTCTCCACTGGGTGTGCCAGTTCACCTGCGCACAGATGGCGGACATCACTTCCAGCGGGGGGTTTTCTATTTTCCTTCAGCGATGGGGAGTGCGTCATGTCACGTCAAGCTCCCATTACCCACAGTCCAATGGGCATGCAGAGGCTGCTGTGAAGAAAGTCAAGTATCTGATCATGAAGACAGCACCCAACGGGAATATTGACTGAGGAGTTTGACAGAGGCTTACTAGAATTGAGTAACGCCCCAAATTTCACTGGTCGTTCTCCTGCTCAAGTTCTGTTTGGTATGCCCCTTCGCTCCTGTGTGCCTGCCCACTCTAGTGCCTTCATGAAGGAGTGGCAGACCAAGGCTGAAGACTGCGACCGTCGTGCTGCAGTACGTGCCAAGGACGTGAAGACCCGCTATGACACTCGTGCCCACACACTTTCCAAGTTAGAAGTTGGGGCGCATGTGCGAATCCAGGATCCCACATCCAAGCATTGGGATAAGGTTGGCACTGTCATGGGTATTGGCAAATCTCGTGATTATCACATCAGGCTTCCAAGTGGCCGTATACTGTGGCGCAATCGACGCTTCTTGCGCCCTACACAGCTCATGATTGGACACTCAACTGATTTGGAAGAACAGATGTCAGATGATGCACCTG
>NW_023647928.1:0-34269 GCF_015228065.2 Penaeus monodon
CAGGTGAAACCTCCACAAATGGGGGAACAGCCTGCCACCAACGGGGGCAATAAGAAACCAACAGCCCTGCTAAATTTTAAACAAGGCCCAAAGGAACCCTAGAAATCCTTAAAATTTTTCTCTAGGGTAAGAAAGAAAAAGACACACCCGTAGATCACATTAATTCTTCCAAAGGGGAAAATGACTCCCTCATTAAAACCAAGCCCCCAAAACCCCCTTGAGATGCGACCCTTTCCCTTCCCACCCCAAAGAAGCCAGGGAAGTTGCTTTCCTCAACCTCAACAAATCGGGACCCATCCCTCCAAGGTTGAAAACATGCCCCATGAAAAACCCCGGAGTTACGCGGCACAAGGACGCAAGGATGTCTAACTAAAGGGAATGGGACCCCAAAAACCCCAAAGGTTTTTAACAGAGCCCGGCCACATGGGACGCCTGACAAAACAGGGAACATCGGGGTTTTAGTTCCTTGCCCTGAGAGGTTTTTGGAAAGCAAGTCCCTTCCATTCAAGACCTTAACCAAAAAAAAGGAATCCGGGTGGTTAGAACCTTTTTAACATTTAACCGATCTCAAATAAATCCAAAGTTTTCACGCATCCCTAAAGACCACAAATCCGGCCACTCATAAAAATAAGTAAACCCAAAATTTTATTTGTATCAATTGGACGATTTATACCATACCATACTCCAAAATGCACAGTTTCTCCTTGCGCCGATTTAAAATACTTAAGACCACACGCCAAATAAAGCCAGGGGTTTGAGACAAGGTTCAAGGGAAAGTTGAAAACCCGGGGGGAAATATGAATGGGGGGAAACCCTTTAAATTGGGGAAAGAAAAAGACCCTCTCCTTCCAGGAGGGTCCAATAGCTTAGTGATTCCGAACCCAAAAAACCAAGACCTTGTGTCATGAGAGCAAATGGCCGGGAGGACCCATAGGAGCCAGGGACCGACAAAGTAACTAAGATCATTCTTGTAACATGCCGTCCGGCCCATTGTGGGACTATGCCTCAGTTGCTCTGATTGGCACAAAGAGAAAAACACAAAAGACAAATTGGGAGAAAGTCCAAAAGAATGTGCCAAGGATCATTCTGGGTGCCCTCCAGGTGGCGAAGGTCCTCAACCCTCTCATGGAGGCAAAACATTCTCCCCCTATACTTACGGAAGCGATCTAATGGCAGCAACCAATTCCTGCCAAAGGATCATCCAGGACTCCCAGGAAACACAAGCCTATGGACAAAAAAAATAGTCAGACGCCTAGAACAAAGACAACGAGGCTCTTTGCAAACAACAACTCCTGGGGCTGTCTCATACAGCCATTGGGTGGTTAATACCGCTATCAGGTCAAAAGAACAGGCTTCTTGCTAGGGTATGGACTCCCCCACCCTAAACTTTGTCGAAAGCCCTGCGTGGGCCACAAATCTCGATGAAAGTTTTATATTCATGACCTTTGTCAATGAAAAAAGAGCCAATAAACCCACGCCTAGTCTAAAGGCCCCAGAGGGTCTGTGCAGCATCACCTCCGGTAGTAGAACCATAATTCCACGGATGGGATTAGGGGGTCGATCCCTTGAGCCACAACTGCAGGACGCCCAGCTTTGCAGCAAGGGATGCCACCAAAAATTTTCAATGAGAGTAACAGACAACGCCTCCTTCCATAAGGCAGAGGCAGTTGCAATCATGGGAGCCTAGCCCACGCGTCCCTGAGGGAATGACCATTGTCATATTATACAGACTCAAGGGCAGCCATCGGACTGTCTTTCAGGCCAGCGCTCACCAAAGACAACATCTACCTTCTGGATACAATCCTCACAATAGCCACAGAGGATTCTTGTCAGGGTAGAAGAATAATCTTAAAACTGGCTCCCAAGCCACATTGGGCAGTTCAAAGCGGAATGAGCCTGCTGACAGGACTAGCCGACCATTGCAGGGGAGCCTCTTAAAATCCCATGAATCATTACAACCTACAGACCAAAATTACTGAAGGAGAAGTGTACGCGGGCCGCTTCATATCTTTCTCCTGCAGTTCAAGAGAGGAAAAGCGAGATCCTCCCCCTCGGCCAGCCTACAGGGCTATGAAACACTAGCACTCTAAAAATAATCAAACAGATGTTCACCGAAGTTATTCTTCCACAGTATGCGCCTAGGTTTCCATGTGCATGTAATCATAGAGAAAAATAAACTGAAGAGGGTGTTGCATGCATTTGCTGCGAGCCGAACGCCACACTCGTACATACTTAGAGGAATTGGAGCACACACACCTCTGAGACGGGGTCCGACGGACAACAGCCGTCGTGCTGGCAAAAGATGATTTAGCGGTATGCTCACACCATGGCGGCAGGAGCGCAATCTACCACCCACGAATAAGCACCGAGGTCAGAAAACAAAAAATGAGACGAAATAAAAAAAAAAAGGCTGACACAGGCCGGGGCATATGTGGAAGGCCCGGGCGAAGCTAGAATCATTCGAAAAATATCTAAAGCAAGCGAAAACCGAGGTTAGCATTTCCCGATATCCAGCAGAACAAGACAACAGCCGCAGCAAAAAACAAAAGGGACTGCCCAGTCCTAGTCGACCGGGAAGGCCTGCCGGCTCACACTGTTGAAATCTCCGACTTCAGCTTCAGCACACCGGCCATACCGGTGGGCAATCGCACCCACAACACTTTCCCCAAAGAGATAAGACACCAGCACAAGGGTTAGTTAGATGCGCACTAATCCATCTACATAACATCTTTACATGACTCATGACGTAAATAGTGGTTACGTGTAAAAAAAAATAACAGTAGTCGAAATTATGTTGAAACTATCCATGAAACACATAACAGATGTCCCCGAGGTCCATTACTTTAAACATCTCACGGGTGACACACCCGGCAGACGGGCCGGAAGAAAAAGCGTCACGCATATGAGACACCCGGAAATGTGTCCTATTTCGGGCGTCACACAGAGAGGACAATTGTTGGCGTGCAAAATGAGGATGTAATAAATGTCTCAAAATGAGTAAGGGGATCAGCTGTACTTCTGGCAACTAGTTAGAGCAATGGGGTGGAAATATTAAGGGAGGGTACCTAAATTTAAAATGGGTTCAAAAAAGGGGAGAATAAGTGCATTATGCCAGTGCAGAGAATTTTTTCTGTCAGGTTATCAGGAAGGATAGAAAGGAAGATGGAAGGTGTGGGAGCATATGGTAATGAATAGGACCTTTGTGAGTGTTGCAGGCACGATTGTAAAGCTGTGTGAAGCTCAGAGGAAGAAAGAGGAGAATTATAGGACACATCAGAAGACAAGAGGAGTAGAGGAAGAGGTAGGTGGAGGTTAGGATGTGGTAGGAGAATGGGTGGAATGTTTAGACTCCCCTGCTATGGGTAAAGTGAGGAGGAATAGGGGTAAGTGTCAGAGCAGTGGAAGAGGATTTAGAATGGCAAAAGAATTTGACCGGGAGAGGTAGAAGTGGGAATGTAAGATGTTGGAGGATTAGGTAGAGGGGAGATGTAGAAAACATCTTGGGAGGAAGGGGGAAGGGCAGAGAGAACAACATCATTGGAGTAGGGAGGAAGAGAAAAACCTCATCAACATTCTTCCTGTCTGTCCTACATAGAGTGAGGCCAAGTCTTAAACTAAGAATTGGCACTTCAGACTCAAATTTGTAGGCATAAAATACCTATAAAATATGTTATAGGAGCCACCACAACTGGCCCCACATGCATTACTGTGCAGAGCCTTTGATCAATTATGCCCAGGTTGGGCACATAATGGACATCAGGCTGTGGAGCAGCAGTATTTTTTAGGGTTGCCCGGACACCAACATTCTGGCACTGACAGGGAGTTTTATATCGTTGGACAGGCAGGGACTCTCCGTTAATGGCCTATAGGGGTATGGTGTAGCACTGTACTGATACATCATAGTCCATGAGACAGGTGAATAAGTCTCCAGAATCTGACCAATTCTTGTGTACACAAGGGCCCAGTTTGGTGGGGAGATGGTGACATTTTCGGTACATGTATTTAGGCAGGGATGAGGCTGGATAGGAAGGGGTTTGCCAGTGAAGTCTGTCAGGGTTGATAATGTTTTAGCTTGGGTTTGGGATGTAACTGTGCCAAGGCATGAACAATCAGGCCAGCTACAGAAGAAAACATTGCCTACTTGTTTTTGGGGACATTGCTTGAAGAGGAGAGTGTTGTCAGAGTAGAGAGCTGTGGAGGAGATCACAAAAAATGATACCCTTTGGTTGGGCAAGCCTAAATACTGCTAATAATGGTCTTTATTACTGGCTACAGTAAGCCTAGAGTAAGGGAGAGAAAAATCCACCCCAGGGTCCTCTTGGGGGGTAAGGGCTGGACAACTAAATGGGAATACGGTGTCTATGGCTCCCCCAAGCCATTCATGACTGGCACAAAGTTAGCTTTTCATTCTTTCAACACGGTTCTCACACCTTAGGAGTTGGATAACAGAATGAGTTGGAGAAGAGAAGGAAACAAAAAGGGGAAGGGGAAAAGACCATGCAAAATTAGTCAAGTCAAGGGCTGATTCCCAAACCAGGGGTTCATCACAAGGCATTGGGTCCAAGCCTCCATTTCCTAAGCCCTCCCAATAGTGACAACAGGCATGGGATTGGTGGAGTCACTGTTGGTATTATCATTATCATCATAATTTCCTGACAATCTACAGCTTCTTCATCTTTAATAACAATTAAGGTGATGATGACTATCATTGTAATTATCATCATTATCATCATTACCATCACATATCGTGTGTGTGTGTGTGTGTGTGTGTGTGTGTGTGTGTGTGTGTGTGTGTGTGTGGTGTGTGTGGTGTGTGTGGTGTGTGTGGTGTGTGTGGTGTGTGTGGTGTGTGTGGTGTGTGTGGTGTGTGTGGTGTGTGTGGTGTGTGTGGGTGTGTGTAGTGTTGGTGTGTGTGTGGTGTGTGGGGTGGGGTGGGTGTGGGGGGTGTGGTGTGTGGGGTGTGTGTGGTGTGTGGTGTGTGTGGGGGTGGGTGGTGTGTGTGTGTGTGTTTTGTGTGGGGGTTTTTGTGTGTGTGTGTGTTTTGTGTGTGTGGTGTGATATTTACAGAACATAAGAAAAGAAAAAAAACAATATACAAAATCAAACATATAAACACTAGATAGACAATTATGGTTTCATTTTTATTAATGAGACAAATTACAATTAAATAAAAATACACTGAAAATTCATTTTAAAATTTGGTGCATTTCATTATTCTGAATGTTTGCAATGCGTATATTTATACAAAGAAAAGAAAGAAAGAAAGAAGAGAGAGGGGAGAGAGAGAGAGAGAGAGAGAGAGAGGGAAGAGAGAGGGAGAGAGAGAGAAAAGAGAGAGAGAGAGAGAGAGAGAGAGAGAGAGAGAGAGAGAATATGCTGGAAAATAAATAAGAATAGCAAGAGGAGGGAAAGAGGGAAGGAGAGATGGAGAGAGACTGAGAATGCTTACTGAAAAGACATTTAATCTCAAGGAAGCTTTTGTGACCAATTCTTTGAAAAATTTATGCTTGAATAAAACACCTCATAATGACATTCAGATATATTTCTGTATAAGACAGGCAACCAGGAGTCCCATAGCATCTACCTGGTATCATCGCTTTATAAACCCTTTCTATTACCTTGCTTATGCTCAGAATCCATATACACTGCTATAGGTATTTCAAACATAATATATATCTCTAGCCTACTTATCAAAAGTGTCTGCACAACAAAAACTGATGCAATGATATATAAAAAAGAGAGGAGACAATAAATATTAACAAAGAAATTAACACAACAAAACAAAAATGATATCCAAGTCTACAGATTTGTATCAAATGGCAAATGACACATTTTAAAATGATACAAAAGGAGGCAAATATTCATATCAAACTGTAAAACACTGAAAATGAATAGAAAAAATAATCCTGATTTCTCATGGTAACTCCATATAAGAAACAATGCAAATAACTCAGACAAGCACTACAGAGAATGGAACCACACCAGAAATTGTGATATTCAAAAACCAAAAGGTGGAATTTCTGTCCTCAACCACTGGCATCAGTGAATGGGTTATGAGACCAAATACAAATACCTTTAAAAAATATCCTACAGGAACATACATGGCTGTTATAGGACACCTAAATATCTTCACCATCAGTTCTGGATATTAGGATAAGCACATTTCTTATCAGTGTATATACAAATGATAAACATCATACAAGATGACTTAAACCAAATACATTCATCTTATTCTCGGACTTGAGAGCATTCAGGCACTTTTATATGAGGGCAATGCATTGAAGAAAATTTTCTCTCGAGAACCCATTTTACCTTGTTGTACCTTTTCTTCAGGATGAGTGAAAACATTCTGAAACTACATAAGGGTTGCACTCTCAAATACAGGCAAAACGAAATCTAAATACGAGGGCAAGTAGTGCAGAGTGGTTCTGCAATAGGGTAAAACCCTTCAAATTTCCTTAACGAAAGGGAAGCAGTTACGGTAAAAAGAAAAAAATGCAGGAAAATAGGATACAAAATACAAAGTTTTATTACCAGGGGAAAATAAAACAATATGGTATTAACATCTACATTACTTAATATAACAGAATACAAGAGGTTTAAAAAAATATTAAACAACAGTGATATTAAAGAATGATACTCTGCAAATACTAAAACTGAAGGTGGAATACAAATCTGGGCATATGAATGATTCAATTACATTAATTTGTATCTCATTCATTACCTTTCAGTATTTGCCTTCTGCATTTCCTTGTACAGATATATGTAATTCATCTTTATTTGTCCCCTTTTTTAATATCTCCCTTTTTTTGGGCATCGCACTGAAATTCAACAAGAAACAATAACATACACTCACAAAGAGTAATACTACTTGTAATATGTAAAATTAACCTCACAAATTTCATTTTACAGAAATCACTTGCATATAAATTACAGTCTCTCTTTTTGATTTTCTAGTTCTTACACTCCACAAAACTTTGCACATGAAAAATTTTTTCTTGTTTTACCATATTAGGTAAATCTGTAGATTCGTGTCAATGACTATAACACAACCCTCTTTCAGAGTAATGTGTCCAATATGTTTAAAATGTCATCTACAAAAAATATACACATCTCTCTTATAAAAAGCAGCGGGACTTTATATACACAACATACAAAAAACCCTTTATGTTTTCTTGCCATATGATCACAATGATATAAATATGAGAATTTGCATAAATCATGATCTGGATATGGGGGAGAAAGATAGAACCAATGAAAAAAAAATAATAATATTCTGAATTTAAAAACTTTCAATAAGAATGGAAACTTGTTAGATGACAAGACTGGAGGAGGACTAGCTTGATGAATAATGGTTACATCCTATGTGCAAAAATGAATGCTAGCGTCAGGTGCTTTGGCTTTCACATTACTTCCAGGCCTGTTGAGGGCCTTACGCTGTGCCAATTTCCCGAGTGATGAAAAGCCGCTGCTGAGAGAGCCAAAAGTGCCCCAAAAGATGAGGTAGTGGTCAAAGTCATCCTTCAGAAACATCAAACATCTTGCTTGGGGGAAAAAATCTTGTGTAAAACAGATCTGTGGGATTAATATCATAAAAATACATGATTAAATGACATATTCTAACAAAAATATAAAAAACAATATATAGATATAAAATAATATAAATATAAATATAAATAATATAAATAAAATATAAATATAAATATAAATAATATAAATAAAATAAAATAATATAATATATAATATTATAAATATATATAAATATATACATATATATATTACTATACATTAAAAAAATATAAAATATATAAAAAATATATATATATATATAATATACAATATATATATTTAAAATATATATATATATATATATATATATAAATGTAATATATATAATATTATATAAAATATTTTTATATATATGTATATATATATAAATTTAGATAATATAATATATATATCTAATGTATATATATATTATATAATACTATATATATATATTTTTAGGGGATATATAGTTATTGTAGATATATAATTATATACCCATATATATATATATGTATATTATATATATATATATAGATTATAAGCTAGAATATATAGATTATATTTTATAATATTATATATATAATATATTAATATATAATATATAATATATATAATATATATTTAAAATATATATATATATATATATTTTATATATAATTTTTAAAGTATATTTTATATATATATATATATAATATTATATATATATTATTATTTATTTTTATAATTAATTATATATGTATATATATATTATATTATTTATATATATAATATATAAAATATATTATATAATATATTATTATTTATATTATATTAATAATGTATATTTATATTTTATATTTTAAAATTATTTATATTTTAATATTATATTTATATTATATAATATTTTATATGTTTTTTATATATTGTTAGAATTGTCTTTTAAATCATGTATTTTATGTATTAACCCCACAGATCTGTTTACACAAGAGTTTTCCCAAAGCAAGATGTTTGATGTTCTGAAGGATGACTTTGACCATACCCATCTTAGGGGCACTTTTGGCTCTCTCAGCAGCGGCTCTCATCACTCGGAAGTTGGCACAGCTTTAAGGCCCTCAAGCAGGCCTGGAGTAATGTGAAACCCAAACCCACCTGACGCTAGCATTCATTTTTGCACATAGGATGTAACCATTATTCACCCAAGTAGTCTCCTCCAGTCTTGTCATCTAACAAGTTCCATTCTTATTGATGTTTAAATTCAAAATATTATTATTTTTTGCATTGTTCTATCTTTCTCCCCCATATCCATGATCATGATTAGGCAATTTCTCATATTTTATATCATTGTGATCATATGGCAAGAAGAAAAATAAGGTTTCTGTATGTTGTGTATATAAAAATCTGTGCTTTTTATAAGGAGAGATGTGTATATTTGTTGTAGATGACATTTTAACATATTGGACACATTACTCTGAAAGAGGCTTGTGTATATAGTCATTGACACGAATCTACAGATTTACCTAATATGGTAAAACAAGAAGAAAATGTTCATGTGCAAAGTTTTGTGGAGTGTAAGAACTAGAAAATCAAAAAGAGAGACTGTAATTATATGCAAGTGATTTCTGTAAAATGAAATTTGTGAGGTTAATTTTACATATTACAAGTAGTATGACTCTTTGTGAGATGTATGTTATTGTTCTTGTTGAATTTCAGTGCAGATGCAAAGAAAAGGGGAGATATTAAGAAAAGGGGACAAATAAAGATGAATTACATCATATCTGTACAAGGAAATGCAGAAGGCTAAATACTGAAAGGTAATGAATGAGATACAAATTAATAGTAATTGAATCATTCATATGCCCAGATTTGTATTCCACCTTCAGTTTTAGTATTTGCAGAGTATCATTCTTTAATATCACTGTTGTTTATATTTTTTTAAACCTCTTGTATTCTGTTATATTAGAGTAATGTAGATGTTAATACCATATTGTTTTATTTTCTCTGGTAATAAAAACTTTGTAGTTTGTATCCTATTTTCCTGCATTTTTTTCTTTTTACCGTAAACTGCTTCCCTTTCGTTAAGGTAATGAATGGTTTACCCCTATTGCAGAACCACTCTGCACTACTTGTCTCGTATTTAGATTTCGTTTTGCTGTATTTGAGAGTGGCAACCCTTATGTAGTTTCAGAATGTTTTCACTTCATCCTGAAGAAAAGGTACAAGCAAGGTAAATGGGTTCTCGAGAGAAAATTTCTTCAAATGCATTGCCCTCATATAAAAGTGCCTGAATGCTCTCAAGTCCGAGAATAAGATGAATGTATTTGGTTTAAGTCATCTTGTATGATGTTTATCATTTGTATATACACTGATAAGAATGTGCTTATCCTGATTATCCAGAACTGATGGTGAAGATATTTAGGTGTCTATAACAGCCATGTATGTTCCTGTAGGATATTTTTTAAAGGTATGTGTATTTGGTCTCATAACCCATTCACTGATGCCAGTGGTTGAGGACAGAAATTCCACCTTTTGGTTTTGAATATCACAATTTCTGGTGTGGTTCCATTCTCTGTAGTGCTGTCTGAGTTATTTGCATTGTTTCTTATATGGAGTTACCATGAGAAATCAGGATTATTTTTCTATTCATTTTCAGTGTTTTACAGTTTGATATGAATATTTGCCTCCTTTTGTATCATTTTAAAATGTGTCATTTGCCATTTGATACAAATCTGTAGACTTGGATATCATTTTTGTTTTGTTGTGTTAATTTCTTTGTTAATATTTATTGTCTCCTCTTTTTTATATATCATTGCATTCAGTTTTGTTGTGCAGACACTTTTGATAAGTAGGCTAGAGATATATATTATGTTTGAAATACCTATAGCAGTGTATATGGATTCTGAGCATAAGCAAGGTAATAGAAGAGGGTTTATAAAGCGATGATACCAGGTATATGCTATGGGACTCCTGGTTGCCTGTCTTATACAGAAATATATCTGAATGTCATTATGAGGTGTTTTATTCAAGCATAAAATTTTTCAAAGAATTGGTCACAAAAGCTTCCTTGAGATTAAATGTCTTTTCAGTAAGCATTCTCAGTCTCTCTCCATCTCTCCTTCCCTCTTTGCCTCCTCTTGCTATTCTTAGTTTATTTTCCAGCATATTCTCTCTCTCTCTCTCTCTCTCTCTCTCTCTCTCTCTCTCTCTCTCTCTCTCTCTCTCTCTCTCTCTCTCTCTCTCTCTCTCTCTCTCTCTCTCTTTGTATAATATACGCATTGCAAACATTCAGAATAATGAAATGCACCAAATTTTAAAATGAATTTCAGTGTATTTTTATTTAATTGTAATTTGTCTCATTAATAAAAATGAAACCATAATTGTCTATCTAGTGTTTATATGTTTGATTTTGTATATTGTTTTTTTTCTTTTCTTATGTTCTGTAAATATCTCACACACACACACACACACACCCACACACACACACACACACACACACACACACACACACCACACACACCACACACACACCACACACCACCCACCACACACACCACACACACACACACACCACACACCACACCACACCACACCACACACACCCACACACACCACACACACCACACACACACACACACCACACCCACACACCACACACACACACACACACCACACACCACCACACACCACACACACACACACACACACACCACACACACACACACACACACACACACACAACACCACACACACACACACACACCACACACCACACGATATGTGATGGTAATGATGATAATGATGATAATTACAATGATAGTCATCATCACCTAAATGTTATAAAGAGAAGAAGCTGTAGATTGTCAGGAAATTATGATGATAATGATAATACCAACAGTGACTCCACCAATCCCATGCTGTTGTCACTATTGGAGGGCTTAGGAAATGGAGGCTTGGACCCAATGCCTTGTGATGAACCCCTGGTTTGGGAATCAGCCCTTGACTTGACTAATTTTGCATGGTCTTTTCCCCTTCCCCTTTTTGTTTCCTTCTCTTCCCAACTCATTCTGTTATCCAACTCCTAAGGTGTTAGAGCCGTGTTGAAAGAATGAAAAACAAACTTTGTGCCAGTCATGAATGGCTTGGGGGAGCCATAGACACCGTATTCCCATTTAGTTGTCCAGCCCTTACCCCCCAAGAGGACCCTGGGGTGGATTTTCTCTCCCTTACTCAGGCTTACTGTAGCCAGTAATAAAGACCATTATTAGCAGTATTTAGGCTTGCCCAACCAAAGGGTATCAATTTTTGTGATCTCCTCCACAGCTCTCTACTCTGACAACACTCTCCTCTTCAAGCAATGTCCCCAAAAACAAGTAGGCAATGTTTTCTTCTGTAGCTGGCCTGATTGTTCATGCCTTGGCACAGTTACATCCCAAAACCAAGCTAAAAACATTATCAACCCTGACAGACTTCACTGGCAAACCCCTTCCTATCCAGCCTCATCCCTGCCTAAATACATGTACCGAAAATGTCACCATCTCCCCACCAAACTGCCTTGTGTACAACAAGAATGGTCAGATTCTGGAGACTTATTCACCTGTCTCATGGACTATGATGTATCAGTACAGTGCTACACCATACCCCTATAGGCCATTAACGGAGAGTCCCTGCCTGTCCAACGATATCAAACTCCCTGTCAGTGCCAGAATGTTGGTGTCCAGGGCACCCTAACAAATAACTGCTGCTCCACAGCCTGATGTCCATTATGTGCCCAACCTGGGCATAATTGATCAAAGGCTCTGCACAGTAATGCATGTGTGCCAGTTGTGGTGGCTCCTATAAACATATTTTATAGGTATTTTATGCCTACAAATTTGAGTCTGAAGTGCCAATTCTTAGTTTAAGACTTGGCCCACTCTATGTAGGACAGGACAGGAAGAATGTTTGATGAGGTTTTTCTCTTCCTCCCTACTCCAATGATGTTGTTCTCTCTGCCCTTCCCCTTCCTCCCAAGATGTTTTCTACATCTCCCCTCTACCTAATCCTCCAACATCTTACATTCCCACTTCTACCTCTCCGGTCAAATTCTTTTGCCATTCTAATCCTCTTCCACTGCTCTGACACTTACCCCTATTCCTCCTCACTTTACCCATAGCAGGGAGTCTAAACATTCCACCCATTCTCCTACCACATCCTAACCTCCACTACCTCTTCCTCTACTCCTCTTGTCTTCTGATGTGTCCTATAATTCTCCTCTTTCTTCCTCTGAGCTTCACACAGCTTTACAATCGTGCCTGCAACACTCACAAAAGGTCCTATTCATTACATATTCTCCCACACCTTCCATCTTCCTTTCTATCCTTCTGATAACCTGACAGAAAAAATTCTCTGCACTGGCATAATGCACTTATTCTCCCCTTTTTTTGAACCCATTAATTCAGGTACCCTCCTTAATATTTCCACCCCATTGCTCTAACTAGTTGCCAGAAGTACAGCTGATCCCCTTACTCATTTTGAGGACCATTTATTACATCTCATTTGCACGCCAACAATTGTCCTCTCTGTGTGACGCCCGAAATAGGACACATTCCGGGTGTCTCATATGCGTGACGCTGTTCTTCCGGCCCGTCTGCCGGGTGTGTCACCCGTGAGATGTAATGTAATGGACCTCGGGGACATCTGTTATTGTACATGGATAGTTTCAAACATAATTCGACTACTGTTATTTTTTTTACACGTAACAACTAGTTACGTCATGAGGTCATGTAAAGATGTTATAGTAGATGGATGAGTGCGCATCTACTATCTTGTGCTGGTGTCTTATCTCTTGGGGAGTGGTTGTGGGTGCGAGTGCCACAGGTATGGCCGGGTGCTGAAGCTGAAGTCGGAGATCAACAGGGGAGCCGGCAGGCTTCCCGGTCGACTAAGGACTGGCAGTCCTTGTGTTGCTGCTGCTGTTGTCTTGTACTGCTGGAGGATCGGGGATGCTAACCTCGGTTCGCTTGCTTGAGATATTTTCGAAGTTCTAGCTTCGCCGGGCCTTCCACATATGGCCCGGCCTGTGTCAGCTTTTTATGTCGTCTCATTTTGTTTTCTGACACTCGGTGCTTATCGTGGTGGTAGGATTGCGCTCCTGCCGCCATGGTGTAAGCATACCGCATAATCTCTTTGCCAGCACGACGGCTGTTGTCGGCGGACCCCGTCTCAGGAAGTGTGTGTGCTCACAATTCTCTAAGTAATGTACGAGTGTGGCGTTCGGCTCGCCGCAATGCATGCAACACCTCTCTTCAGTTTATTTTCTCTATGATTTAACATGCACAGTGGAAACCTAGGCGCATACTGTGAAGAATAACTTCGGTACCTCTGTTGATTATTTTAGAGTGCTAGTGGTTCATAGCCTGTGGCTGGCCGAGGGGAGGATCTCGTTTCCTCTCTGTGAAGCTGCAGGAGAAAGATATGAGCGGCCGCAGTACACTTCTCCTTCAGTAATTTTCTGCTAGGTTGTATGATCATGGGATTTAGGGGCATACCCCTGCCAATGTCGGCTAGTCTGTCAGCAGGCTCATTCCCTTTGATGCCAATGTGGCTGGGGTTTATGATTATTATTCTACCCTGAGCAAGAATCCTCTGTGCCATTGTGAGGATGGTAGTCAGAAGGTAGATGTTGTCTTTGGGTGAGCGCTGCTGAAGACAGTCGATGGCTGCCTTGGAGTCTGTATATATGACCACGTGTCCTTCCCTCAGGGACGCGTGGGCTAGGGCTCCCATGATTGCAACTGCCTCTGCCTGTAGTGAGGAGGCGTTGTCTGTTACTCTCATGGATTTTGTGGCATCCCTTGCTGCAAAGCCGGCGCCTGCACTGTGGCTTAAGGGATCGACTAATCCATCAGTGAATTATGTTCTACTACCCGGAGGAGTGATGGCTGCAAAGACCCTCTGGCCTTTAGACTAGGCGTGGGTTATTGGCTCTTTTTCATTGACAGGCTCATGATATAAAACTCTATCGAGATTTGTGCCCACGGCAGGGCTTCGACAAAGTTAGGGTGGGGGAAGTCCATACCCTTAGCAAGAAGCTGTTCTTTGACCTGATAGCGTATTAACACCATGGCTGTATGAGACAGCCAGGAGTTGTTTGCAAAGAGCTCGTTGTCTTGTTCTAGGCGTCTGACTATTTTTTGTCATAGGCTTGTGTTCCTGGGAGCCTGGATGACCTTTGGCAGGAATTGTGCTGCCATTAGATCGATTCGTAAGTATAGGGGGAGAAGGTTTGCCTCCATGAGAGGGTTGAGGACCTTCGTCCACCTTGAGGCACCCAGAATGATCCTGGCACCTTCATTTTGGACTGTCTCCAATTTGTCTTTGTGTTTTCTCTTTGTGCCAATCAGAGCAACTGAGGCATAGTCCACAATGGGCCGGACGGCATGTACATAGAATGATCTTAGTACTTTGTGTCTGGCTCCTATGGTCTCCCGGCCATTGCTCTCATGACACAAGTCTTGTTTTGGTTCGGTCAACTAGCTATTGGACCTCCTGGAAGGAGAAGGTCCAGTCTATCCTTACCCCAAGGTAGAGGTAGTCCTGAACCCATTCCAAGTCCATTCCCCGAATTTTCAGACTGGTGCCTTGGACTCTCTGTCTCAGAGCCATGGCTTTGGATTTGGCTGCAGAGATCTTTAGTCCTGTCCTGCAACACTCCTTGGATACCAGGTCCAGACAATGCTGGGCTTTATTTAGGCAGTATGGTCCAGTGGAGATAATAGGAAGATCGTCTGCATAGGTGATGATATTGCACCCCACTGGGAGATTTATGTTGAGGATGCAGGACATTAATGTGTTAAATAGGGCTGGACTGAGAACCTCACCCTGTGGCGTTCCATTTTCTAGTGGCATGTGCTGTGATAAGTGACCTTGGTATTTGACTCTGGCTGTCCTGTTCCTGAAGTAGTCACCTATCCAAGCCAAGAGCTGATTCCTTTTGAATCAGGCTCTCCTGAATGGCAAGAGGACTTGCTAATTCAAAAGCCTTCTCCAGGTCAAGGAATACTACCACAGATGTGTCCGTGCTTATTGTGCTCAAGAGCGTGGCTATGCTGTGCGCTGTGCTCATGCCCCTGGTGAACCCATGGAGCTGTTCATGTGGGGGTCCCATTTTCCATTGGAGCCGGTTTAGTACCATCCTCTCGGCCGTCTTGGCCAGACAGCTGAGGCTCCTTTGGTTTGGGGATGGGAACTATGGTAGCCCCCTTCCAACTCTGGGTGTAAGTTTTCCAGGACTTGTTGATGAGTTGCAGGAATGCAAGCTCACCTGTTAGTCCTAGGTGGGAAATGATGGGGTACGAGATCCCATTAGAGGCCGGGGCTGTGTTACAACTGGTTTTATAGGCATTTCTTAGTTCTCTCAGAGAAAAGATAACATGTGAGTTATCGGGTTCGGCTGCCCTTTCTCTGATATGAGCAAGTCTGTCTGGTTGTAGGCGTTCTTGTCCTGCCCTCAGTAAGGCTGGCAGGCTGTTGCTACTTATTCTCGAAGAGAACTCGTGCGCCAGTCTGTTCACCTCATTGGACTGAGGGTCATGGTGTGTGCACCTCGGGCTGAGTGGCTGGTAGCTTGCCTGACCCGTTGCCATAGCTCTGAGAGGATGGTTTGGTGGTCAAAGGATTCACACCATTCCACCCACTTTTCCTGCCTGACTCTGTTGGCAGTTTCCTTGGCATCCCTGACAGCCTCCCTTAGGAGGGCTAGGTTATGAGGGGTTCTTTGCCTTCGGAATTGTTTCGGCACATGTTTACTCTATGGTTGACCTCCTTAATCTCGTCGTTAATGTACCAGTGTCTTTGTGACTCCTAGACCCAGGCCGAGTTTTAGGTATGGTCAATGAGGCTGCTTGATTAATGGCATAAAAGTCTGGCTTCAAGCACTTCCACATTTTCACTTTGTGGGGGTTCATTGCATCTCAAACAGTGGGCCAAGGCGTTCTGAAACGCCTGCCAGTTGGCCTTGTCTGTTTTCCATCCTGGATTCGGTCGTGGCATTTCGGCTGGGCCAGCGTCCATGAGGGTAGTTATAGTGTCGTAATGGTTACTTGTGACGGTCTCATCGACACACCAGCTAATCCTCTCCACCAGAGTCGCAGTGGCCAAGGTGAGGTCTAGAATCCCTTCTCTGACATGCGTTGGCTCTTGGTATTGAGGGAGAGCGATCTCAGGGAATGTCTCAAGCACTTTGGCTATGTGATAGCCAGCAGCATCCAGTGCCCAGCAGGGAGCCAGGATGGGGTGGGTGTGCACTGAAGTCTCCCCCTATGATCACTCGGTCATGTGCTGCAGAAGCACAGACCTGGCTGATGTTTAAGCTCCTACAGCTTGGCCGGCTGTACACATTGTACAGTTTGAGGGGCCCCCTGGCCAGGTGAATCTCGACGGCAAGAGATTCAACATTGTCTCCACAGTGCGGTGCATCGGCTATTGCAGAGCAGGGGATTGTTGCTCTGACAAGGGTGATCAGGCCTTTCTTGCCATCAATGTGTGGCAGCATGAAGACATGATACCCTGAGAAGCGAACAGGTCCCGCTGTAATGTCTCCTGGAGCATGACAATGTCAATGCTCCTTGATTGCACTATTGCGTGGAGGATGGCATTCCTTGCGGAGAAGCCATTGATGTTCCACTGTAGCTTAGATGTGTGTTATGATATTACTTGGTGATAGTTACATCAGAGACATCGTCGTATTCGGATTGACTGGTGTCGGAGTCTGACAACTCAGAAGCGAAGTCCTCGCTGCTTGAGTGTTCTTCGTCTGTTGTCAGTTTATCCCTGGGTCCACTGGGGGTTGGAGAGCCTTTGGTAGCTCTTACTTTGGTTGGTTGGGCTTTTCTCTCAGGCTTTTTCTGTGTGTTTTTCTTGCCTGGGCAAGGTCAGCATGATCTGGCTTTGGCTGCACAGATTCAGCCTGGTTTGGCTATGCCTGTGAGGGCATGGTCTGGGTTGGAGTGGGGAGGGGAGTCTCGTCCTGGGGTGAGGGTGAAGCTTCCTTCCCTACAGGACTGCAACAGTCTGGGTCATTGCCGTCATGGCGACCGTGACTACCTTCTCGGCCTCTTCACTCGACCTCCCCAGGGCTGTTGCTACTGCTGTGACTACAGCAGTCAACAGGAGAATCGTATCTTCCTCATCAAAGAGGAGATCTTCACTCTTTGGGGAGGGTTTTGTAGTGCTCTTTGAACCTTTATTCCTGTGGTACTTCTGCACTTTTTTCATTGTCGGAGACTCCTTTTTGTTGGAGATATCCGGTGTCGGCTGGGGGGCAGCTTCCTTCCTCTTAGGAGGTCGGGAGAGCCTTTCACTTTTGTTCTTTCTCCAGACATAGGTGCCTGGGAAGGAAGGAAAGTTCTGGTCGATTTTTGGCAACCTCTTGTCGTCTGAGGGCCACCTCTCTCCTGACAGAGCAGGACTCCAGCACAGTTGGCACAGTTGGGACATTTGGCTGTTGTGTCCCTCTTTTCTTCTTTGTATGCCATGAAGTACACCTCAAGTTGTGTGCCTTTAGGCTTGGCTGTACAGCTAGCCTGGGGCACCTTTCATTTCACCAGGACTTGCCTGGTTGGAGTCTTCCCTTTCGACATTCGTGAAGCCTCCACGACCTGTGAGTGTGATGTGCTCACCACATCATATGAGACTGAGAAGCCAAGTAGCACCATCCTGCAGGAAACTCAGGGTAGCTTGACCTTTGGCATGATGATCATGCCCTGATCTCTGGCAACCCGGATCGACAGCCGGATTTTACGTTGCATCTCCAATGCCCTGACCAGTTGGATGGCATTGTCGAAGTCTTTGGGTTTAGCTGGCACTTTGAATTGGGGGAAATGCCAAGGGGGTCCAGACTCCCTCAGAGTCCGTCTTCTGCCTAGGACGTTTCGGCCCGCCCTTTCGGCTTTGGGGCTTGCTTGTGGGGGCAGCAGCTGATTCGACTGGTTCAGCTTGTGCTCCTCTCAGTCAGGGAGGTCGTATGAGGGGAACTCAAAGACACCTCCCTGCTTGGGTGCAGACCTGGAGAGGCCAGCACGAGAGTCCATCTGTTGCACGGGGTTTTCTTTTGCCATCAGGAGGCATGTATGGCTTTGTGGTGTATGAAAACAATTAGTATGACCAGGGCCGCCTTACGAAAATAAAGTAAATGATTTAACCCCTGGTATAAGCCCCATAAGGTGGTAGCGCGGCCAGAGGAGCTTATTTTGGTTTGGGTTTGTTCCAGCATTACCCCCTCCGGCGCTCGATGAAAACTCAAACAAATTTAAATTCGAGCAAAACGTGCAGTATAAAATTAAATAAAAGTGAAGCATAAAACCTGAACAAAGAAAGCACTCGTAACTATTAATGATTATTATTATATAAAAGCATGATCACATCCAGCTCCTGTACGCAAGTCAAAGATACCTCAGACTCAACTTTTCTCTTTTGTAGCTCCTTTGGGCGTCGAGCCGGTTTCACTCAGAAAAAAATAAGGAGAGAAAGACACCATGTCTCTGCTGCGGTCTCTACGGATCTATTTATTTTTCGCGGTCATTGGGGGTGAGGGGTGACGGTGACGTCACTACATACAGGTTTAAAAATTGATAAAATGAAAACCTATTGATAAATTGACAAATAATAAGTAATTTAGTTAAAATGATAAAATATAAAACAATCACAATAATGAACACGAGTAAAATAATAGTTAAAAATAATGTTTGTAAAAGGGTCATCCTAATCATTAAAACATTTATATGATTTATTTACAATTGAATAAAACAAGGAAACCAATGGATAATTAAAATTAGGCATGCCAACAAAGAACCGCATTTAAAAAGTTAAAAGGTAAGTTAATTCAAGTCAAACGAGAACCAAAGAAAATGTACCACAATGGGCAAACTAAAACAAACAGAAAACACGAAAATCAAGGATAAAAACTACTAATGATTAGGATAAAAAGGATGGAAAATGCTGTGCAGGGAAGGTGTGGGGACTAGCCACACTACAGCTTCAATGTGGCTGCTGTGGTATGGGCCTTGCATAGGTTGTCAACATTTGAGTCTGTCTTTTTTTATTTATTTAATATATTATTATTATTATTTTTTTTTTCCTTGTAATTGGCCAATGCTTCATCCTCTCATGCCCCACCCACCACAGAGTCCAACAAGGGGAAGCTGAGTGTTAGAGCCAGTGTCTAACAGCTACAGGGGTGATGAGAGGATATACGCAGCCAGTAGCCATTATAGTGGTACTCACGGACCAGTGTGAGTGCCAATGGCGGCATGACTGCTTGACCCTAGCCTCCCTAAGTAGACCAGCCGATTGACCTGACTGGGCCGGGATCAGGCCGCCTGTCTTGCTGGAATAGAGGACCAAAGAGGCGTGTTGCTAACCGCAGGGCGTACTCATTCACGGCATCGCTAACCTCCACCACTCCCGTCTCCACAGCGCACAAGGCTGCCACGCACAGCAAATGCGTGGGTAGGTGCAAACCCCTGGGGAGAGACCAGAGGGAATGCCCTTCCACCTACAGGACATCATTGTTTGGAACCCTTTTGCTCATCCCTCTGAAACAGCCACCGAAGGTTGCTTCACCTCAGTGGGGGATGGAAGCTCTTGCACGGTTCCTCTTATCCCTCTGAAACAACCACCCAAAGGTTATTTCACCTCAGTGAGGGAGGAGAGGTCCTGTAGCTTTCAAAGTGAATCCCGTTTTTCCTCTGAAACAGCCACCCAAAAGGCTGTTTCACCTCAGTAAGGAAAGGGGAGCTCTTACACTTTTTCCAGGCGATTCCTTTCGTCCCTCTGAACTACCACCCAAGTGTTGTTTCACCTCAGTGAGGGAGGAGAGGACCTGTACCTTTCAAAGTGAATCTCTTTTTCCTCTGAAACGAAGAGCGCAGAGCTACTGCATGGAGTGCAACGTGGGACTCTGCACCTACGACTGCTTCGAGGAGTGGCACGCCACTTTATGAGTGTCGTGTATGATTAATAAATAATATCTTTTTATAAATCTCTGAGTTCCCCAACACATGTGTGGTCAAATATGTTACTGAGAGTAACGCACATGGCATTATAAAAGAGTTTGAACTCTATACTAAAACTTCCATCCATTACAACAAGTGATGAGAATGCATTTTAGTTTTAAGAGCACGAAAAACATTGTGTTCGTTTCTCAAAAGCATAAACTTCAATATAATTCCAAGGCTATAAATAGGGCAGGAGAAGCTACTGCGCCAACGTCAGTTTATGCATCCATGGGTGTTTTCAGGAGTGGCACGCCACTTTATGAGGAGTGGCGTGTAACTAAAAAAAAAAAAAAAAAATGTTACTGAGAGTAACGCACATGGCATTATAAGAGAGTTTGGACTCGCTTCCATCCATTACAAGAAGTGATGAGACTGCATTTTAGCTTAATGAACACGCAAAACATTGTGTTTGTTTCTCAAAAGTATAAACAATATAATTTCAAGGCTGTAAAACTGGAGCTTACGCTCTGATTTGATCGCCCGCGGTGAGTTGGGCGGGAGGGGGGGGGGGGTTCACGGCCACGGGCAATCGCTGTTATATTTGTCACCCGGCAAGTAGGGTGTATGGCACTACGAAGCACCCGTCGCAATGGGTTAAAAATCTTTCTCCATCCTTTTCCTTCGCTCACTCTTATATTGTGCTCCGACAAAAAGTACTTTCTGGATCTCTCGTCTTGGATGTGAAAACCGGTGCGGAGGCAGTCGATCGTGGTTGTGGTTACGTTGCTTAGCAGCCACCTTCCACGTTTTTTGGATGCACCCAAGGCCTCCACCTTCATCCCTCGAGGTAATTATAGAATGCACTGCTGACCCGCTTGTGGTAGGAGCAGACGCCGTCTGCAGCCAGGAATGGGGTATTGGTCTTCCTGCTAGTGTTGGAGACCCTCGGACAGCTGCTACATTGACGTCGGTACAAGTTGGCAGGAGAGCGGGAGCTTTTGGTTGAGGCGGGCTTGCCGATGTGCTTCTATCAGTGCGCTTGCTCTGGTGAGGAGTACTTCAATGGCCGTCTCGCTGGAGTCGTGGAGATTCTCCCTGGTGTTTCGGGAGAGAGAGCGGAGCCAAATCTCTCTAAGATCCACTTCATGGAAACTTGCCTTGTGTATCCTTTGGTGGGGAAGCAGCATAGGCTGGTGATTTCTTGTCAGACTTGATTTAGAGGTACGGTCTCCAAGTGGTGTGTTGGGGATTTGTCATGCCCTCTCAGACAGAGAAAGCGAAAACTCCCACAACAGCTGCTTCAGCCTGTTGTATTCATTGTCGTCCGGCTGGCTGTCTAACCGGATGGGTACCAGTGGAAAACTTCCTCGGGCAAGACGACCACAATGTGGTCTGCTTTGGTGGTCGCCTTTACTATGTTCCTAAGCCTGAACTGGATTTCGACTCGCCGAAACCATGTGAAGGCTTCATTTGGCAAAAGGGCGGGAAGTGGATGGAGGCGGCATTCACTTCAGTGAAAAATGTAACTATGTCGGTGTTCATGTCATCACCAATATTGGCGAGGCCTAGGGCGGAGTATTGAAGAGTCTAGGCCTTGAGTGGATAGGATAATCAAATTCAGAGGTTGCAGAGTAGTCTGTCTATTTTTCGGTGGCATGTGGTGTAATTACAATGTGCCGCGGCGGACGAGTCGGTGCAGAGGCAAATATGCCGAGCGAGGCTGCGCTGGTGCCCAGTGAGGTGATTCTGGCGTCCGCCACAATGCCTCCCCCTTATCGAGGAAGAAAGAACTACAGATCAAGAATCCTGTGAGGGCGAGAATGGCGTCCGGATCTCATAGCGTCATCATGTCCGAGGTCTGAGGTGCTGAGTGAGGTGATTGTGGCGTCCGCCACAGTATTACCGTTACTTTTCTCCTTATCATGCTCATGGTTATTATATGTATTATCATCATTTTCAGCACCACCATCATTATGATTATAATAGTTAACATTATCATCTGTATTATTATTAGCAGTAGTAACATCATCATTCTGATTACCGTTACCATTATGATTATTGTTTTCTTTGGTAATATAAAATATAAAATGAAACAGGTAAACACTGACTACTTTTCTGAGGAATCGTGGGGGTGATTGGAGTTCCGTTGCCGGCAACAAGCCTCTGCAGGTCGTTGTTGGACTGCGTTGCTGGGAATAGGGAGGGAAGGCTCTCGATGAGATGTGTGGTCAGGAGCAGTCATGGAACGCGAAGACTAGTAGCTGCATTAATGTCGGGGAGATCAGCATTCTAGACTTCGCTCCTCCTTAGTTCCGCTGTAACTCAAGTGACGAAAAACCCTGATTTTTGGTTTTGTGTCGTCTTTTAAGATAAAGCAAAATGATTGTTTTTTTTCAGAATCAATTAAATTAGTTTAAAAAAGAATTGTGTCACCTAAAGAAGCTAAAAAATTTTGAAAAGGGAAACAGTTTTCTAAATTAAAAACTCTTTTCTTTGTATAAAGTTCTGGATTATTTCAGAAATGTTGTATCTAAGTTGCAAAATAAATATACCAGTTGCCCAATTAAGTTTTAAAAACTGATATGTTAACAAACCTACTTCAATTCCCGTATCACAAATTCTTTACTTTTCACATTTTTTATACATGGTAGGTGTGTGTATAGTACAATAAAATCTCTCCCTACTTTCTTCTCTGCCAACGTAGCCGCCTGATGATGTGCACTTACAAGGCGAATGGATTGTGTGCCGGGAAAAAAAATGTTGGTGTGAAAAATAAAAAAATGGGGTTTTGTGGGGGGGGAACCATTTCCCCTAAACACTACGTATAAGTAGAGAAAAAGCGAGTGTAAAGGGCAAAAATTAAAATGGTTTAAAAAAATAATTTTAAAAAGTTTGAAAAAAGTACACCTTAAAAATAATATATGGAACTAGAGAGGCTACAAACCCAAAAAAAAATTTTATTCCCTTTGGGGTGTAACTTAACGGGGGGAAAGTATCTAAAAAAGAAAGATTCTTGCAGTCATCTCATCACATCATTATCAACTTTTTATATTTCAACATTTTTTATAAAACATTGTTATTTGCCCCGTCATTATCACATCATCACTATCATCTTGTAAACATCATTTTTAAAGTTATTATTTTTCCCATTAATATTTTATTACATTTGTTTATTTTGTTTTTATTTTTTTTATTAGTTTATTTTATCTTTATTTTACTATTCTTATATTTATCATTATCGACTGTTATCTTTTACTATTAGCATTTACACTAATATTCTAATTTATCCCCGTAATAATATATATATTAAATATATTATATTATATATATATATTATATATATTATTTTATAGATTATTATGTATTATTATATATATATTTTTATATAAAATTTATATATATATTATAATATAATATATATATATAATATATATATATTTTGGGGTTCAAAACCCTATTACAATGGCTTAGCGGGGTATGATTTTGGATAATGGCTACTTTTTGCAAAGAAGAGTACAACACAAAGGAAACACCGGACAATGGCTGGTTAAAGCGGGGCCCCGGGTTTCCCCTGTCAGGCCGCCCCGCCGGGCAAAGGCACCCGCCCTACCAAATCGGTGCTGGCACGAACTGACAAAGTAGGTCACCCTCGGTATAAGTAGTGAGCGCCCCAGCTCCAAAAGTGTCTAAAAGAAACTGGAAAAAGGAGGGGGGGAGTGAGTGAGTCACCGGTTCATTTTGTTTTAAAGACCTCCATATACCCTTATTTTGCTCGGCCCCTTGCGCCTTAGATCTGCCCCAAGGGTCCCCAACTTTTGGGTGGCATCTTGTTTTTGCGTGCGTTTACCGGTGATTTTTGTGGCTGCTCGTCCCTGTCGTCCCTTTTTTTCCCGGGCCTCGGGGGTATCTTCCGTCCTCGACTTCGCACATCCTTGAAAGTTCCCCCAGGTCCTCCTTAAATTTGGTTTGATTCCTTTTAGCCTTTTCCAGGCCCCAACTCGGTGGCGTCCTGTCCACTGTCCCACAGATCTGTCCCGGGCCCCTTTTCGGTGCATGCTCGTCTCATCCCCCCGTAATCTTCTCTGGATCTGCAGGCTTCCGGGCAGGGGCGCCTAGGGCGGCTGATACCTGCGCGACGAGCTCCTGGAGTTGACTGGGTCTGCAGTCGTCCCGGCAGGCGACGTCCATTCACAGCATCCTGGGGCTACAAGTGCCTGCGCTGGCGAATTCCTGGTCTTTTGCTGAATCTACGGTGTCTCGGCAGGCGGCGCCCGTCCACTACATCATGGGAAGCTTAACACCTGCTCTGACGAACATCCTGGTTCACAGACTTCTGGCGATCTTCTGGTGACGCCCTTCTAAGGTGACCGGTTCTGCAGCAAGGTCCTCCTTCGGTGCCGTGTCGGTTATTGTCGGTCTGACTGCTATATATAGTCAGGGAACCAGATCATACACGTAAGGGCCAGATAGTAAGAGAAGAGAAGAGGGTTATATATATAATTTGCAGTTTTAATGTTCATTTTTAATTGATTTTCATCTTTTTTTTTGTTTTGTGTTTTCTTGACAAAGATAAGAAGAAAATAGGAGAGGGAGACGTCAGTAGCGATCTGCATGGACTTGGCTTGAACTACCATGAATTGTCTCTGATAGATATGAGAGTAGATAAGGGAAATGACAACGGCAATCGCCAGGATTTACTTAAACCAATTGTCATCACACAGAGAAAAAAATAATGTAAAAATCATGAACGAGTTCACTCGTCACGACGGACAACATTGCGGGCAAAAGAGATACGTCATAGATCTTTACGACGGCACTAAGACAGCAACAAACCCTATTAATGAAAAGGTTTCAGTGTCTTTTGCTCTGCGTGGATGAGTGAGTGAGTGTGCGTGTGTGTGTGTGTGTGTGTGTGTGAGTGATAGCGAGCGTGAATGAGATTGAAAGTGGGAATGACCTCACACAGAGAATGAATCACAACACAAAGATTAACATTCAGTATTACAAACCTGAGATAAATTAGCAATGCTAGCTATATAAAATTATTTCAACTACCACATTGAATTCAACATTTAATGATTGCGACAGAATGTAAGCATTAATGAATGGTGATGTGACAAAAAATTTGCAAGCTTTTTAGCAAGCAAATCTTCTTGGGGTCAGAAAATCTGAACTGTCGAGGTAGCCATTCTAGCTATGCATGTTAGACTTCATCGACGAGGGGATCACATACCAAATGCCGTACATTGAAGCGAACTGAGCCAGGAAAATCTATAAGTAACCTGCTCTTTCCTGCGTGCCTGTGATGGGCGCTCGTGACATTCCCAAAAAAAATAGTGTGTGAGATGTACCATTTACTGTCACTTAGCATTTTTACCAAACAAACCGACGGCTTAATACATTTATGGGAGAAGAAGTAGGGAAGAAATAAAAAAAAAAACGTGGTTCTATTGACATGATATTCAGGACGAACGAGTGTTTTTTTCTTTGGAAGTGGCGGGGTTCATGTTATGAGCCCAAAGGACGCAACAGCCCCACTGCCGCCAGTTATAATGGACTGTTGGTGAACAGCAATGGTAGTCAACGTACACCCGATTCACAACAATGTAAAGGAACATATATATATCATCAAAGGGCTAACGCCGACGGGGATGTATGCTGCCAGGCCAATCCATCTACTGACTTCTTGATCTGACACCCCAGAGACATGGACTACGCTGCCAAGATATTATAGTGGATGGTTGGGCATCTACTATTTTGGACTGGTGTGCTATCTCTTTGGGAGTGTTTATGGGTGTGAGTGCCCAGAGGTATGGCTGGGTGCTGAAGATGAAGTGGAGATCAACAGGAGAGCCATCAGGCTCCCCAGTCGGCTAAGGACTGGGCAGTCCTTATGCTGCTGCTGTTGTCGTGTTTTGCTGGAGGATCGGGGAATGCTGATCTCGTATTCGTTGTTGTTATTATTACGTTTGATAGTCTGCAAATGATGAGGGTGAAGCATGACTAGCCCAGGTTACGCTGGGTTGATGATACCTATCTGGCTGGATAGGGATGATTTATTTTTAGTTATTCATTACTTTTTATTATTTTTTAAAGTTATTATTATTAACTATTTATCTGGGAAGAGGTGCACTGGTAAGTACCTGAAGGGAATCAGGTAGGTTGAGAATGTCGGTAAGGCATCTGACAGCTGTAGAAGCGAAGTGTCTTTGATCTCTTCTGTCGGGCTGTAGTGGATCAGAGGCTCTTCTGTGATTGTGTCACACAATGTACATGGCTTGGAACTCTTAGGTCAATCTCCCAGTTGCATCTGGAAGCAGTGTTCCTGGAAAGAGTGGTGACTAAGAATGTGGGATTGTAGTCAGTGACTATTTTTGTAACAGCTTGCTATGGGGATCCAGCAACTACCATGCCGGTTTTCTATTATTAAAACTATTGAGGTTTTCTGATTTTCCCTTTTTTAAACTGGCTGAGATTTGGGTGGATGTGACCAAACGTGGGAAAAGTTTAGACTTTCCTATGGAGCATCGTCGAGTCTGCCAGAGATTTTGACATGCTAAGGATCCCCCAAATTCAGGGTTTTCTCCTGTTCCCCCAATTTTTGGGATTAAAAAGAACTTTTGGACTAGTTTAAAGTTATGAGTGATTTGGGGGTTTCTTAAGGGGATCTGAAAGGCTGAGAGAGAGTCAGTGAAGATTGTAGGGTTTGAGTGTGAGTAAAATCACTGTCTGAGAGCTATCTTGATATATTTCATCTGTAAAGTGGACCCCCCTTTTAAAATGCATGGCAATGCCATATCACTGGTAACAAAAGGTCCCCCATCTGTCGGTGGTTGATCAAAAAAACCCATCGTGAAGAGAGGGAATATTACTGCTTAAGTGCATCTATGTTTGTTCTAACTGTGCTATTGGGTGGGTTTACACAGACATTCATGGGGAAAAGGGTATCAGTCTGTATTGATATTTCCAGTCTCGCAGGGTGGGGAGGTCGGTACAGGGGTGAAGGCTTTTGTTCCCCTTGCTGTTAGTTTAGGTACAGGTTGAAGAATGGAACAATCGTTAACTTACGTCTCGATATTATAAAATTCTCGTTATGGAGCATATGGTTGATTAAAATTTTTAAAGGGGGATGCCTGATATTTTGGGCAGGGTTGAGTGTTAATGTGCTGGTGCACTAAAGGGTCGAATTGCGTGTTTGTAAAAGTCTTTTTACTTTTTTTAATGGAAAACCCTTCAAGGGTATATTACCTACAAGTGGCGCAGGCAGTTATCTTTTTAACTGATGGCTTTTATTTTTTTTGGTTTTGACCTTTTAAAAAAGCTCTCTTGCAGTGCTTTCAAAACAAGACTAGTGAAAATGGGTTCAGTGACTTTTGGGGGGGTAGCTAAAGTTGGTGTCGTCAGCATAGGCCAAAAGTTGTATTCTGTTGGGAAAAAGAATTCTATTTAAATTTGGTTAAAAGTTAAAAGAAAGGGACTAAGAAGTCTCCTTGGGGGCCCATTCCAAAGTTCAACAATTGGCCCTGGAAACCCGATTTTGCGTGCCCTTTTAAATCAGGGAGTCTTATATCCAACAAGGAACCCCCCTCTAAGGGGTTTTTTCGTAAAAAGGGGAAAATGGCATCTTTTTGGCAAGGTCAAAAACTTTTTTTAAGTTTAAGAAAACAACATTGCTTCCCTTTTCCATTTAAAGTGATAGAGTTTTAATGATTTTATCACCAGTGCCCGTATCTTTCTGGTATATGAAGACTTTTTGGGGGGAAACTGTGGTGAGATGCTACAGTCTGTTGAGCACAGCTTTCTCCATGGTCTTCCCAACACAAGACAGTAGGGAGATAGCCAAATGAGATAGAGCTTGCTTGGGGATTGGCGGGATGATAACCTGTTTCCCAAAGCCGGTGGCAGAAGACCATTTTTGTAATGTAAATGAAGATTCTGAGAAGGGCTGTCTTACACCTTGGGCCTAAATGGCTGAGGAAGGAATATGGGATCTTATCACTCCAAGGGCATATCTTTCTTGGTGGTATTTCTTGTATAGATCTGCTCAGTGAATGGAGAGTTGCTCTCAGCCTGAGTGTGGAGTGCATCTGTATTGGGTGCTGTCATATGAGAGAGAGTTGCTGTAGTTTCCTTGTAAATTTTTCTGGTAACTGGGAAAATGCACAGTTGCAGAAACATGTTGCCTAGTCTGTTTGCTTCTTTAAATGGTTATGGGATGAGGGTGCAATATATTGAATATAGAAATAGGTGTAAGGAGATCTGAATGCCTATGCACTCGACTTGCTCTCTGCATTCTGGTGCAGTTGTGATCAGCTGGCTATGGACTGAGTTTCTGATTGTAGTGTGACGTATTCTCAGATACAAAAACGCACCCGGATTCACGTATGCCACGGGTGATGGCCATGTTGCCATTTGGTATCGTTTCCCTTTTTTTTTAAAATGAGCTTACTAACGCCGAGGGGTATCCCCTTGCATCTTTTATTAAACGCCCCACCTTTCCAGGAGAACGTGCCTTGAGCCCTTTGATTAGAGAGAGCTCGGGGTCCACACCCAACCCTTTTCACGACTGGATAGATGGCAACCCCTTCGCCGAGTGGGCGGTGAAGTCGCCACCGGCAGGCATTTGGGGCGGGAAAAACCTCGGTCGTGAAAGGTGTAAGTGTGAGCTGAGGGAGATTATTGGATTTTATAATTTTGGGTGCTTTTTATATTTTTTACTGTGTTGAAAACCCCGTTTGGATTATATTAAACTCGGCCGTGATTCTGTGCACCGTATAACAGACAATAAAGCAGTCGAAACGGATCCTGGTGTCCTTTTACTCCTGCAGAACTTGGAGATTAATTTTGCCGGCTTTCCCCTCATGCCCATATTCTTTCCCTAAAATTTGCGACTGAGGAATATTCGTTAGCTCCTGTAAAAGGGGGTGAGTGGCAGAGCAGCTGCCCACAAACCACTACAGATTCGGGTGGCAAGCGTAGGGATAGAGGGTTTGTTTACCTCCCAGCCCACGCCTCTTGTTTATAGTTGGTTTTAATAATTATTTTCATTTTTTTTTTTTACTTTAATGTTTCATATTCATTTTACTTTTTTAAAGCAGTTTTGCTGCATGTTTTAGTTTTTTTTCCCCAATTTTTACTTGAAATGTTTTTACATGTAATTTTATTGTTTTAGCAGGTTTTACTTCCTTGTTTTGGTATATTTTTTAAAAACTTACCTTAGATTTAATTCATTTTACTGTTTTAGCAGGGTTTTTCTGGTTAATTTTACGAAAATGACAAACCGGATGTGTTTTTTGTGAGATGACAACGAATCTGATGATATTTTCAGTTGCATTCTCCAGCCGACAAACTTTATGTGATTTGATAAGTCCCGATAGCAGGGAGGGCATAAGTGATCAGGGAAATTGTGGGGTAAAACAGGCTGAAATAAGAAGAAGAGAACAGAAATGTGTAAAACAAGCACAAAAACGCTTAAATCGAACAATGAAACTCTACGGGCCGCCGCCGCCATCTTTCAAACCACGGACCGGCGCGCCCTTTTCAAAAAAACTCTAGGGGAACCCAAACCCTCTTCTAAAATTCGGATTTCACATACCAGATCCCCCGGGGAAATCGTACAGTGCGCCCCAAACCATTAACCAACCAAACCCTTAACCTGTGGGTTTATACACTAAATCATATTTCCCTAGCCGGGGGCCTGCCCCTGGCCCCCCTTTGGGTTGAAAAAAGGCTACATCCTTGTAAAAAGGGGAAAAAGGGGTAGTTATACTTTTAACGGCTTGACTCTTTTTTCTGAGAGTTACCCCACGAGTATAAAAACACACAGGTTTAGTTATAGGGGTTTGGGCCGGCGGGGTCACGGTCACTCCCCGGGAGAGGGGGGGAGCTGACCTTAGTGCGGTGGTAGCTTGCCGACCCCCGTAAAACGGGGTCAATATAAATTGGGCCTCCCCCCTCGCTGGGGGGTGGTTCTTATTTGGCTTTGGATCCCGGGGAAAAACAGCCACTGGTCCACTGGTAACAAAAATGAATTACCCACCTGAAACAGAATTAAATTTCCCCATCCTATATTGCTCGGCCACCTATCGCCCTCCCCCTCGGGGGGCCCAAGGGTGCCCAAAACTTGGTGGTCGTCTCTTTTGTCGTGCTTTCCCTGGTTCCTTTCTGCTGCCGATCTTGTTTCCCATCCTCCTGGTCCTTGTGTAACTCTCGCCCCTCGAATCCACACGTCCTCGAAAGTTCGAAAAGGTCCTCCTTACTTCAATTCGTCTTGACCTCCTCGTGTCCTGGCCCGGCCTAACTGGGCGGCGTCCTCTCCACACGTCCTCACAGACTCGTCCAGGTCCTTCTCGGCCACACGTCCTCGAATCTTCTCCGGATCTAGGGGCGTGGGCAGGGGGGCATCTCGGGGGGCTGTATCTGCGCTAAGCTCCTGGAGTTGACCGGATCTGCGGGCGTCCGCCACACAGCATTCGGGGGCGACTGATACCGCGGAAAAGGGTGCTGGTTCGCGGGATCTACGGGGAGTCTGGCAGGAAACACCTTTTCTGACAAAAATCCTGGTCCGTGGCCATGGCGATTTTCGATGACGTCCTTTTTACAGACCCAAGGGGTCCTCCTTTGGGTGCCGTTCCGGTCCACTGCAATAAAAAGTCGGGGAGCCGATCCACTAAGGGCCAAGTAAGAGAAAAAAAAAAGGGAAACGGAAAAAATGGGTGGTATTTCCCACTAGCCGTTATTCATGACAATTTAGGTTTTTAAATGTTGGTTTTTACTTTTTTTTCGTTTTTTTTTTTTCATTTTGTGTTTTTTTTCACAAGGTAAAAAAAAAAATAAAGGGGGATTCAGTACGGCCCCGCATGCCCTTTTTGAACTACCAACCATCTCTGTAGATATGAAATGATAAGGGAACGACTCGGCGATCCGCGAAGATCTATTTTGACCATGTCCGTCACCAGATAAAAAATAGATGTAAATTGTCACAGCGCGCAGACAATTTGGGGGCTAAAGAGATAAATCTTACCCCGGGCACTAAGACATGAAAGGGTCGTGTCTTTTTCCTGTTGTGTGATGAGCTGAATGTGTGTGTGTGTGCTGGTGAGTGCAGCTATCGTTAATGAGAGGGAAGCGAGAGTGACCTACACAGGAATGAATCCAAACACGAATATTAGCGTTCACTAAAAAAAACTGAAAAAATTAGAAATGCTAGCTTTTTAAAGATTATTTACTCCCACTTAATTCAACTATTGAATCGCAAAATTCGCTGAATAAATGGTGACATAAAAAATATTCCCAAAATTTTTTTTATAAAGCAATTTTTCCGGGGTCAGAAATTTTAACTACCGGGCCCCTGCCCCTGCTTTGCACGTCAGACTTAAATAAAACCAAACGGGGGATCCATACCCAATGCCGTATTTGATGAACACTTGAGCCCGGAATTAATTCTGCTCTCTTCTGCGTACTTAAAAGGGGGCTCGCAAATTCCCGAAGGATATTAAAAAATTTTCCCGAAACACCAAACCCTTTGGGGTTTCCCCCAAACTGCAAACGACTTTAAGAGGGTGGAAAGGTGTGATTAATAAGCGAAAAATGATTCTGCTTAAACCTAGTCCACATTAATTAACGGACGTAACCGCGGGGCACACCGACTCAAAAGGGGCCCAACAACGAATAAATTTACTCTCGAAGACGGGGGCAGATCTATTAGGCGTTTTGCAACCCGGGGCAATATCGGGAATCCTGTGCACTATGATATGGGGGAAGATCTACCTTTCCAAAAAATCAATTTTTTACCTGCTTCCTCTGCGCCGTGAACGTGTCACCAAAAAGCAAAGTAAAAATGATATGTTTTTCTTCCAAATTAGAGGGAACCATGGTCATCTGCCCTACCCCCGCGCCACCGACCGGGAAAAGAGAAGTGAGGGCAGTCGCAGGGGAAATTTCCTTTTTTCTAAACCAAAATGACCCCAAAAAAAAGGGGAAAGGTCGGTCGGGCGCGAGGGTTGGAACGAGATAAAATGAAAAGGGATTCGTGATAAAAAAAATCACAAACCCTTAATTGTTGCAGATGAAAATTAAATCTCTAAAACGAGGAAAAAAATTTAATTCTTTCTAAAGAAAGATATTCTTTTATTGTCACATACTCGACGCCGAAATCGATCTAGGTGGAAAATAGTGAAACTGCCATTTGCTGCCATTAGCACCTTTTAAAACCCAAAAAAACAAGGGTTAAAAATGTATGGGGGAAGAAGGGAAAAAATAAAAAGGGGCCAAAAGTGTACTTACGTGTTTTTTTCTTTCCATGTCTTTACGGTCGAGCGGATTTTCTTGGGGTGGTGTGTCCGGTTGCACCAAAGGATGCAACGGCCCCCGCTGCCACCCTTATAAAGGGTTTCTACTCTATACAGTGGCTGCAGGGGCCAAAACACACGTAAAGGGTGACACATGCTACGCGCGCTACGACTTGTCTAAAGGCAAAAGCGCCCGTGGAGGCCACGGTCAGCGCCCCGAGAGGGCGGACTGACCTACCGCCTGGTCGCTTGACATGAACTCCCCGAGGGAGGCGAGAGCTACCCCCCGGTCAGTAGCTTGGAAAGAAATCCCCGGGCAAACAGGGCAATATAAAATGTACCTCCGCCCCGCTAGGCGGGGTTCTTTTTTGGACTTTGGATCCACGTGGAAAAAAGCCACGTGGTCCATGGTAACAGAAAAAGAATTTTCCACATCCTGTAACAAATTTAAAATTTCCACATCCTATAGTGGTAATAATCGCCCACCAAGGGGGGTCCCCCCTGGGAAACCCCCGTGTTATTTGCCCTACCAGGGGGGTCTGCCCCCCCGGACCCCCAGGGGGGAATTTTTGCCCTAGCAAGGGGGGTCCCCCCTGGCCCCCCTGGTAAATTTCACCCAGACAGGGGGGTACGCCCCCTGGACCCCAGGGGAAAACCACATCCTTTTTTTTTCCCGAAACAGAACTTTTTTTCCCCTTCCGCTATGGTCCTTTGCCTTTTCTAAACACTTTTTCCCGCATTTGCGGGCCCGGTGGGGTTTAATATAGGCTTTGTGAAACGAAAGCTATTGTCCCCTATATCCCCAAAAGGGGTTAAAAAAGACCCGGAACGCGCACACTCGAAAAAAAACATTGCTCACCGGCGTTCCTCGGCTATTGGCGCTGCTGGCCTGTCAAATTTCCCCCTGGGAAAAAGCGCAGGCCCCCGGGATTGTACGAAAAGCATAAATCTTACCAAACCGTAATGAAAAACAAAAAAAAGGAAAAAAACCTTGCTACTGATTTCAAAAAAGGGCGCTGTAATGACAAAATTCTTTTCACGAGCGCGTAGCATACAAGGGCTACTTTGGGGATGAGTTTTCCCCGTCACATTTGTTTTTGGGTTCTCGCGAATAAACATGGGAAGGGACTTTGAAAACAAGGGGGCTTCACTCTTATCTGTCCTATTCTCCCTTATTTTCGATTTTCACAAGTTTTGCCATAGATAAGGGTCCCCTTTTTTTTCGTCAAAGGGAAAAACTCCATAACTTATTTTACGGTTTTTGGGTTACATGCAGGAAGTTTTTCTGCCCCCTTTAGTGTTTTTTTCCCTTTTTAAATTAAATTTTTTTTAGTCTTTACTGTTTTGGCAGGTTTTTTCTGCCTGCCCTTTGTAAATTTTTTTTTTTGGTTCACTTTAAAATTTTTTTTTTTATTTTACTTTTATTGTGTTTTAAACGGGTTTACTTTTTCATATGTTTTTTTTAGAAAATTTTTTTTTTT
>NW_023647929.1:0-5000 GCF_015228065.2 Penaeus monodon
TTTTATATATATAGACAACACACACCACAACACAAAAACAACACACACACACACACACACACACACACACCACACACACAACACACACACACACATATATATATATATTTGTACAAACAGTAACAAGCACACGAAGATGAAAGGAAACACCCACGTCATGAGTTTTCTCTTCAGACGAAGGAAATAACCGAAATTAATGAGCCAATTCAGCCTATTTGCTTCGGTTGAAGAGGAAGTCTCGAAGTGTTCGATACGTTACGTATATTCCCTTTCATATTATGCTTGTTTCCCTTCAAACACACACACACACGTGTGAGTGTGTGTGATTGTGTGTATGTGTGTGTGTGTGTGTGTGTGTGTGTGTGTGGTGTGTGTGTGTGTGTGTGTGTGTGTGTGTGTGTGTGTGTGTGTGCGCGCGCTTGCGTGTGTGTGCGCTTGTGTGTGTGTGTCTGAGTGTGTGTATGCGTGCGTGTGTGTCTGTATATGTATATGAATGTGAATGTAATATGTGAAAATTAATGTATATGTATATGTGTATGTTTACTTATATGCACATGTGTATAAGTGTTTATCGGAAGAGTGAAAGAGATAAACAACAGCAAGGAACAGGAAGAAGGGAGGAAGCGAAGGATAAGGAGGGGGAGGGGGAGGACACCCCCAAGGCAGCCATTAGAGCAGCTGAGATTTACAGGGAGAGTCATTTGCGACTATTCGTAGCTCATGAATGAAAGAGAGAAAAAAAAATCTTATTCTCTGAAACACGATACGAAAACAGGAAAACCTATACAACAAAAAGAAAAAGAAAGAAAGAAAAAAAAAAACAGTAAAAGATAATGACACTGGAAGAAAATACGGTTGTCGAACATGCTATCATCCTTAGAACTCCATTACAGATTCTATAAACGGCACAAACCTAGGCATCAAAAATAGCATCAGGATCATCGGACTGAATCCCACTTAGTCTCTAGGAATAGCTTCCAGATCCTTCCATGCGATCGTCTTTTGACTCCTGGAAATAGACTCAAGGAAGGAAGAAAGGATCCATTAATTCTTTTTTTTTCTTTTTCTTTATGTTGACTTCTAATGGATCTTTTCACGTGATTTTTACAGTGCTAGTGTATTTTTTGTTTCTTCATTCTTGCTCATGATAAAATATCGCCTTTTCGACGAGATTTCGAATTGCGAAACCGGAAAAAATAAACAACTGAATATCGAATCAGGAGTAACCGAAAACAAGAAAAGGACATAAGGTACAAAAAAAGAGATAGAAAAGAAGGAAGAACAAAATCTGCTGCTGCCCAAGAATGCAAGAACAACAAGAAAACAAAAGAATCGAAAAAATAAAAATAAACTGATGCATGAATACCACAATAACAATAATTACAACAACTATAATTATCATGACGATAACGATGGTGATAATAATGATAGTAACAAAATAAATCAAATATTAACAACAACACTAATAATTATAATGGGGGAAAAAAGAAAATAAGGAATGAAGGAAAAAGGAAGAAAAAAAGAAGAAGGAAGAAGAAAAGAAGAAGGGGAAAAGGAGAAGGAAGAAAAAAAAAAAGGAAGATAAAGAAGGAAGACACAGAATAATGATAAAAAGGGAAAGAAAAAAAAAAAGAAGAGGAGGGGAGGAGGAAGAATTCTCAAAATTTCCAATAGGGAAAGAAAAAATTTTGACTAAGAGCTCGCCCCCCCACCCCCCCCCACCTCCCACCCCTGCCCCGTCCCGCACGCCCCAGATCAAGACATCACGTCGAATTCCCCAAAAATAAATACAAAATTTTACCATCGTCAAACTTGTTCCTATAAAAAGAAACTTCAGAGGTTCCCCTTTTCCCCAAGTAGATTAAGGCAGGCTAAAATAGACATGGTTACGGGGCGGTGATATTCCATATACTTTTCCAACGCACCGAAATTTACTGGTAAAACAGAAAATTGTGCTTTTTGGTGTTTTTATTGTTTTTGTACTTTAATTTATTTCCTTCATTATTTTAATCTGCTGATTCATCAACCTAAAAATTTTTTGTTACTGCCACAGTCGATTGTAAAGGTATCTTATCCCCCCATTACAGCTTTTTCAGTATCAATAGTGTTTATACTTTTACTGTTAACATTCTCCTAAATATCTTTTCGTAAATACATAGGCGACACCCAAAAAAAACACGCGGCGCGCATGCAAGATAATATTACCAGGGTCCCTTAAAGAGAAGGTGCAAAATTTAAATACATTGATATACCACTAAACTTCTTTTTTTTCTTTCGCCGTTTCTTATGCAGAGCAAATTTTTTATATATTTACTATATAAATAAGACTTCTCA
This sequence comes from Penaeus monodon, assembly GCF_015228065.2. NCBI lineage: Eukaryota > Metazoa > Arthropoda > Malacostraca > Decapoda > Penaeidae > Penaeus > Penaeus monodon. Next base: position 2,335 of record NW_023647929.1, read on the forward strand.
AAAATGTTTGAACTTAGTTTCCCTTTTATTTGTGCCAGTGTTGGGGTGTGAAAAAACCCATATATCTCTAAAAAAAATTATATAATATATATAATAAAATATATATATATTATATATATATATATATATAATACATATATTGTATTTTAATATATATATATATATACATATAATGTATATATATAAAAATATATATAATATATAATTATATATATATATATATATATATATACATATATAATCTCAGCAAGTGATTTTTCCTTTCGGGAACGTAACTTCAGCGGAAAAGAAACACCAAAGCACTACGAACATCTCTTTATTTTTTCATCGTTTCGAATTTACTAACTTCATCTTCAGTGCTAAAAATAGAAAAAAAAGACCTAAACAAAAGAAAAATTAGAAAAATACAAAAAGGGTAAAAATTTGGCTTTTAAGCTATACAGGCAGAAGGGGGGGAGGGGAAGTTGTTAAAGAAACTAGGGTTTTAAAACAAGTAAAACGGGTAAAAGTAAAACAATGAATTAGTAATTTATCAAAAATTGACTAAAAAACATGGTAGAAGTTAAAAAAAAGAAACTATAAAAAAGAAAAAATTCAAAAGTAACTAAAACAAAATACGTAAACCATTTTTAAAACGACTTACATAAAAAAAATATATGTTTTCTTTTGAGTTGAAAAGGGATGCAGCTGTTGTGTTTTTAAGGCTGGTTTCACCTTGAGATAAACATGACCCAGGTGATGAGGTTTTAAGTCTGTTGAGGCAGAGGTCGAATGGAAAATCTTTTTGGGTGAGTGGATGTCCAGTGGAATAGATGTTCTGAGGCAGAGGTGATGGTGAACTGAGCTGAACACCTGTCGTAAACTTACCCAGGGTTCTAAGATACGGTGTTGTAGAACCGCGTGTACTACCCCATACGAGATTTAATTCGAACTTTAAATTGATAAACAACCGATCTCAGTGCAAATGGAAAGGGGCTTAGTTTTCTTCAAAAGAGAATGCATAGTGGTAGTTTCTTGAAAATAAATTGAAATCAATTTTGGGGGGAAAATGTCTTTAAAAAAATTTTTTTAAGTTCCTTTTTCCCAAATTTTTAAAATTTAAAAGTCCAAGGTATGGAAGTGTAATATAACAAGAGTCTTTTTTCAAAAGTAAAACCGGTGCAGACGTGGGAAAATTTTTTGTTTAGAAATTTTCTTAGGATTTTGTAAAAAAAGTTTGCTTGGTATGAATTCTCTGTGAAATAATTAAATAAAAAAATTTCTCTCTTTTTCCAAAATTTAAAATAGTCAGAGCAAATGCTGTATGCTCTGTTGATTAATGTAGTAAGCTATTAAATTTAAACAGCTTTGGGGGAAAAAATTGAGTAGTTTATACCTAAACCAGTAAAGTGGGTTTTTTTTAGACTGATGTTGTTTTAAACTGCCGTTTTCCCCAGAGAAACTGCTATTCCACGGACATCCCTCACCAAAATGATTTTCACATTCTGCCTCTGCCCACACGACTTAACCTTCACCCTGGAACACTGTTTTTCTCAAGGGTAACCAGACCTTTAAAAACACAAAAACTGCCTCCTTTTCATACTCAATAGAAAACAATATTTTTTCTAGTAAGTCGTTAACAATGGAATTTTCGTATTTTGTTTTAGTTTTCTTTAATTTTTGTTATTTTTTAGCTTCTTTTAAAAATTCTACCCTGTTTTTGTCAATTTTTGATAAGTTACTAATTAATTGTTTATTTTTCCATGTTCCTTGTTTTAACCAAATTTGCTTTAACAACCCCCCCCCCCTTACTCCGTATGCTAAGAGGCCAACTTTTTACTCCTGTTTTTATTTTTCTAAAATTCTTATGTTTATGGTTCTTTTTTTTATTTTTTCACTGAAATGAAGTTAGTAAATTCGAAACGTATGAAATAAATAAAGTATGTTCGTAGCGCTTTGGTTTGCTTTTGCTGAAGTTTTCATAAATTATAAAAATATATATAATATATATTTATATATATATATATATATTATATATATATATGTGTGTGTGGTTGTGTGTGGGGTGGTGTGTGTGTGTGTGTGTGTGTTGGTATGTGGTGGTGTGTGTGTTGTGGTGTGGGGTGGTGTGCGTGTTTATATTAAAATATATAATGCTATACTATATGCATATATTTAATATTATATTATATATAAAAAAATAAAAAATAAATATATATACACACCACACACACACACACACACCACCACACACACACACAAACCCCACACACAATCTGTGGTGTGTATTTTTTTTTTTTTTTTTAACAGAACAAAGAGAAAAAAAAGCAAAGCCTTTTCTTCCCATTCGGTCCGGGCCCGGCATCTCTCGGGCCGGGGATCGCGTGAGGGAAAAGATAAAACTTGCTTGTAACTTTTTTGGGCAGTTTGGGGATCGGAATCTCCGTTTTAAAATTTCCTTTTTAGCTTCGTTCCCGAGATGCTGGGTTGTTATATATTTTAGGCTTTTTTTTGAATTTTTTCCGTTCGTTATTGGTGTGTGTGGTGCTGGGGGAGAGGGGAAGGTGAAATTGCTATTAAAAAAATTGTTTTTATTGTAAAAACCCATTTTGTGCGATGGAAGGTTATCTGTGTGTGTGTGTGTGTGTGTGGTGTGTGTGGGGTGTGTGTGTGTGTGTGTGTGTGGG
>NW_023647930.1:2500-7026 GCF_015228065.2 Penaeus monodon
ATATATAGAGAGAGAGAGAGAGAGAGAGATATGTATTATATATATATATCATATAGATATATATGAAATATATATATATATATGTATATATTATATATATAAAATAATAATATATATATAATATATATTTTCACTTTTGGCAGACATATTAAAAGAAGATACAGGATGGCAGGGTTTCCGAATCACAAATTCCCAAAGACTCATCATAGTTTACGCGCAGGCACATGTACAGAAACGTTGCTTTAAATGAGTAACATAAACAGTATTATTATGATTTTCCTTTGAATTTCTGTGTTCCTAACGACGCCCGAAAAAAAGTCTACGGGGAGAGAGTGCCACGTTTCGCTTCACATCCCGGAACAGCCCCAAATCTCGACGATAGAAATGTGCAGAAGCGAAACGTTTTCCAAATAAACTCTCATGTCAAAGGGTCCGTAAATGATTTAACGATCTCGCTAAATAAAAAAGCAAAAACAAACAAACTCATGTTTATATCAGTCCGAAGCGACAAACCATTTTACCACAAAAGTTATTTACATACTACATCATACTTTCGTTATACTTTATCTATAGCGTATGGATCTAACACATAAACCAAGTATACTTAAATATTGAATTAAGTATGATAAAGTCGATTTTAATAAGAACGATAGATGAAAAAAAAAATCAGGATGTCTTATTGTATAAAAAAAGGTTGGGAATGGCTGTGTATTTGTAGTTTGCTTGTTGCTATGAGTGGAAATTCGTGTATACATATGTATGGACACAAACTCAGTAAAAGTGTACACAAAGACAGGAAGAGACAGCCACATACAAAAAAAAAAAAATTACTTTACGATTCAATTTTTTCTATTGTGGTTGTATTTACTTTTTTTTTGTAAATATGTGTGTATAACGTTGGGGATTTCTAGCGTTTTTTCATACATTTGGCTATTACGCACACGCAGATACATTAATACACAAGTGAATAAGTTTAAAAACACAAAGTGTGTGTGTGTGTGTGTGTGTGGTGTGTGTGTGTGTGTGTGTGTGTTTTGTGTGTGTGTGTGTGTGTGTATACATATATATATAATATATATATATATATATATTTTATATATGTTTATATATATAATATATATGTGTGTTGTGTGTGTGTGTGTGTGGTGTGTGTGGTTTTGTGTGTGTGTGTGTGTTTTGTGTGCGTTGGTGTGTGTGTGTGGGGTGTTGGGGTTTTGCGTGTGTGTGTGTGTGTGTGTGCGTGTGGTGTGTGTGTTGTGTGTGGTGTGTGTGTGTGTGTGTGTGTGTGTGTGTGCGGGGTGTGTGTGTGTGTGTGTATATATATATATGTACATACATATCACATACACACACACACACACATACATACAAATACATATAGATTAACATATATATATACATATACACATACATATACATATAGATACATAAAAACATGCACAGTTATATTGTATATATGCTATATATACATATAGAATATAATAAAAAAATATATATATATATATATATATAATATAATTATATATATAATATATAATATATATGTTGTGTGTATATATACATACACACACACACACACACACACACACACACCCCACACCCCCACACACAAAACACCACACACACCACACACACACACACACGCGCACACACCACACACACACCCACACACACACACCCCACCCACACACCACACACACACACACCCCAACCACACACACGCGCGCACACACACACATATATATATATATATATATAATATATATATATATAAATATTATATATATATATATATATATATATATAATATATATATATATTTTATATATATATATATATATATGCATATAATATTATATATTATTTATATTATATATATATATTATAATATATATATATATCTATATATGTGTGGTGTGTGTGTGTGGTGGTGTGTGTGTGTGTGGGTGTGTGTGTGTGGTGTGTGTGTGTTTTTAGACAACGTATGAATGAGAATGAATATCTTCCCCAATACAAGAGATGTATTTGACCGATTTCGATTTCGTCCCTTTGTCAGAAATCATACATACATAAATACGTATGTATTTCTGACGAAGACGCAATCGAAACCGGTCAAATCATCTCTTGTATTGTGAAGATATTCTTCTCATTCATACCTTGTCTACATTTGTCAATATGAAAACGTTTTATATATATATATATTATATATATTATTATATATATATATATATATATATAAATATATATATATATATATATATATGTGTGTGTGTGTGTGTGTGTGTGTTGTGTGTGTGTGTGTGTGTGTGTGTGTGTGTGTGTGTGTGTGTGTGTGTGTGTGTGTGTGTATGCATATATATACACATACACACACACCACATTATATATATATATTATATTATATATTTTATATAATATAATATTATTATATATATGTTGTATAATATATATGTGTATATATATATATATATATATATATATTTTATATATATTTTATATATATATATATATATAGAAATTTAACCAAAAAAACTAAAGACATTTCTGGGAAATATCATCGTAAAAGCCGACCTCCCGCACTTAAACGACGGAATTAATCACCAAATAACCTCGAAACCTTCATTCACTCCGAAAATTATCGGTGAAATAAGGGAGAGAGAGAGAGAAAAAATTTACACACACACGCAAGCGAAAAAAAGACAAAAATATACACGGAGGTCCAGAGCGTAGCACCTCTCCTTGGTCCCAGCGCCCGGGGGTAGCCTCAAACCAGAATAAATGTTTATGCCCCGACTCGCCTGTGTAACTTTGCTCGCTAAACTTTACCATCAGGGAGTACATGTTGCTATTGACGCTAAAACCTCCCTTCGAACCCTTTTATTTAAGTAAACAGTTGATGACATTTGGATCCTTGAAAATCGTCTAATGCATGTTTTTAGGGTTAGGATGGGGGTATGTTGTCGTAGAGGGAGTATGTGGACTATGTGGGTGTGTCGTTTTTTTTTTTATAATACTTGTAACAATGTCGGATTTTTATGCGAACGTGCATGCGGGGATCACATTCATTTAGGTGGAGATAAAACGATACATTTCCCTCCCTTTCCTTTTTTTGATTGAGAACATTGTGGCCAAAATCCTCCTGTCGAAGCCTAATCGCCAAGGGAAGAGTTGAGAAGGGGAAATGAGGAGGACTTGTTGTGTGTTGCGTGTTCCGTCGACGCTCCCCTCATTTAAGGGTTACTACTGATGAGGGACGGCCGTCCTCACTCCACCTCTGTACCAGGCCTACCTCGGCCCCTTACCACCTGCCGTAGGCCCTCTCCCCCTTTTCCTCTTAGCACTCACCTGGGATTCTATAGGCCTTCTCCAAGCCAAAAATGCCGATAGGCCTGTTAGGAAGGAGTAACATCAGCTGTGACTCTTTTCCGGCCCCTTCAGTGCCTTTCGCTTCTTGGCACTTCGAAGCGCCTGGGTAAGGAAAATAGGAGGGAGATAGAGAGAAAGAGAAAGGAAAGGGAGAGAAAGACCGAGAGACAAACAGACAAGCCAGCAAGCAAAAAAATAGACAGACAAACGGAGACAGACAGACGATCAAGCAGACAAGCACACAGACTCTAAACAGACCCAAAAGGTTCCTCATTCCTCCGGTCTTCACAAGTGACTCGCGGACAAATAAACACCACAGGTCAACTTTCCTTTTGGTACCGTCTTGCGCTGTGTTTTGGTCGCTTTCACGGGGGATCATAAAATCTCGAAAAGTTATATACACCGACTGACCCAAAGCTGACAAGCCGTTTTTGACTGTGTGTGCGGTGTGTATGTGTATGTTGGTGTGTGTGCGTGCATGCATGCATGCGTGCGTGCGTGCATATGTGTGTGAGTTTTTACTATGACTATTGTTTCCCTCGCCAAACATACATATTCCCAAACATCAACGTAAATTTCGTTTTCCCTTCAAATAGAGCAAGGGAAAGGAGTTAGTTGTATCACAGCCAACTACAAATGCATTATTTTTTTTAGTTTAATCACTAGAAAAAAACAAACAAACAAACAAACGAAAAAAAGAGGCATATCGAAAAGATAATAGTACTGACGAACCAAAATAATAATGATGAGAAAGATAATGGTTTTCCCTAATAATGTGATATTGATAATGATGTGATGATAGAAATACATCCTATTTTTAATGATAATAATGGTGATAATAGTGATACTTATAATAATAATGATGATACTAATGACAATGATAATGATAATAATAATAATAATGATGGCAATAATAATGGTAATAATAATAATAACAATGACAATAATAATGATAATTGCTATTATCATTATTACTATTATTATCATTACTATTGTTTTCATTATCATCATTATTATTATTTTGCTATATAATAATAATAATGAAAAATAATTTAATAATAAAAATGATAAATAAATAAAATGATATAATAAATAATATAAAATAATAATAAAAAATTTAAAGATAATAATTATATATAATAGATAATATAAAATAAATT
>NW_023647932.1:0-7025 GCF_015228065.2 Penaeus monodon
TTAATATATAATAATTTTTTATAATATATATATATTTTAAAAATTTTTAAGAAAGGGGAGAATTTCCTATATATATAAAATTTTATATAGTGCATATCAAAATATATATTATATAAATTATATGTATATATATATATATATAATATATTTATATATATATAATATTTTATATGTATGTTATATTAAACAAACCCCAACACACACACACACACACACACGCATATATATATATATATATATATTAATTATACTTATTAAAAATATATAATTATATATATTATATATAATTATATATATGTTAATAATACTCATATACTACATAAATATAATTATATATATATATAAAAATATATATATATATATTTGGTGGGGTGGGGTGTGTGTGGGTGTGTGTGTTTGTGTGTGTGGTGTGTATATTATAATATATAATTATATAATTTTATTATATATTTATGTGTTGGTGTGTGTGTGTGTGTGTGTTGTGGTGTGTGTTTGTGTGTGTGTGTGTGTGTGTGTTGGGTTTTTTTAATATAAATATATATTATATATATATATATTCATATATTATTGTTTTTGTATGTAGTATTATAAAACACCCCACACACACCCACACCATAAAAACGACCCCCCCCACACCCCACCCACCCCCACATTATATTAATATAAAATATTATTTTATTTTATATATTTATAGTATTTATTTAATTAAAAATACCCTTTTTATATATTTCATATATATTTATATTATTAATAATTTATATTAAAATATTTTGTAGGTTATATATTACCTTATTCATACATATATATATATGTTTTATATAATATATATATATATAAAATTTATTATATTTTATATATAATATTATATATTATTATATAATATATTTTATATTTTATTTTTTATTGTGTTTAATATGTATATAATATATATAAAATTTTATTTATTTAAATTTTATATGTTGTTTATGGGATTTTTTTATTATTTTATTTTTTTTTTTATTTGTATATCATTTTGTATTTATTAAAAAACACCCACCACACCCATTTTATATATTTTTTTTTTTTTTTTAATTTAAAAATTTATTTTCCTTATTATTTTTTTTTTTTTTTTTTATTTATATTATTTTGTATGATATTATTTATAAAAACCCCCACAACGCACCCCCACACCACACCCCCCCACCACCCCCACCCCCCTTTTTTATAATTTTTATTTTTTTTTTTTTTATTTTTTTTTTTATTTTTTATTTAATATATTTTCTATTTTTTTTAAATTTTTTTTTTTTTCTCAAAAAATTTTCTCTTTTTTTTATTTTTTTTATTTATTTTTTTTTTATATCTATATATATATTATATATATATATATAATATATATATATATTATATCTTATATCTATTTTCTAGATATATATATATCATCTATTATCCCCTATATATATATATATTATGTATATATCTTATATTTTTATATATATTATTCTTACTATTATATATATTTTTTTCTCTCTCTCTCTCTCTCTCTCACTCTCTCTCTCCTCTCTCTCTCTCTCCTCTCTCTCTCTCTTCCCCTCTCTCTCTCCTCTTCTCTCTCCTCTCTCATATATATATATTTCTATACTATATATATTATATATTATATATATATATATATATATATGGTGTGTATGTATATATGTACTACACACACACACACACATACACAAACACGCATATATATATATATTATATAATATATATTTTATATATATTATATTATATATAAAATATATATATAAAATATAAAATATATACATGTATGTATATATACATATATATATATATAATATATAAAATATATATATAATATTAAAATTATATATATATATATATATATATATGCGTGTTTGTGTGTTATTGTATACACACACTCAAACACACACACACACACACACCAACCACACACACCCCACACACACAACACACACACACCCCAAACACACACATTATATATATATTATAATTTTATTTATATAATATTTTTTTATAATAATATATATATTTTTAACATATTTATATACTATATATATATATATATTTATATATTATAATATATGTATTTTTTTTAATTTTTTATATATTATAATATATATTAAAATTTGTGTAAATATAAATTTTATCTATCTATCTTTCCATCTATCTATCTTTCTAAAGATGAAGATATCATAGAAGGTGTGTGTTATTGTTTTAATTTATAATATTATTATTATTATATATTTTTTTTTTTTATATTATTATTTTTATTTTATTGTTTTTTTTTTTTTTGTAAAATTTTGTATTTATACTTTTTTTAATATTATTTTTTATTTGGGGTGTGTGTGTGTGTGTGGGTTTTGTGTGTGTGGTGTTGTGTGGTGTGTGTTTTTGTGTGTGTTGGTTGTTTTTTGTGTTTTTTGTTTTGTGTGTGTTGTTTTGTGTTTTTTTTTATTATTTTTTTTATTATTTTTTTCTATTTTTTTATATTTTTTTTTGTTTTTAGTTTTGTTTTTTTTATTTTTTTTTTTTTTTTTATTTTTTTCCCACCCCCTTTTCTGTGTTTTTTTTCTTTTTTTTTTTATTTTTTCTTTTTTTTTATTTTTTTATTTTTATTTCCCCCCCCCCCCCCCCCCCCCCCCCCCACCCCCCCCCCCCCCCCCCCCCCCCCCCACCCCCCCCCCCCCCCCCCCCACCCCCCCCCCCCCCCCCCCCCCCCCCCCCCTTCCCCAAACCCCCCCCACCCCCCCCCCCCCTCCCCCCCCCCTACCCCGCCCCCCCCCCCCCCCCCCCACCCCCCCCCCCCCCCCCCCCCAAATTTTTTCCCCCTTTATTTTTTTTTTTTTTTTTTTTTCCCCCCCTTTTCCCCCCTTTTTTTTTTTTTTTTTTTTTTTTTATTTTTGTCTTTTTGTATTTTTTTTTTTTTTTTTTTTTTTTTTTTCTATTTTTTTTTTTCTTTTGTGTTTTGGTTGTGCCCTTTAAAATAAAAAGGAAAAAAAAAAATCCCGTAAAAAAAGCGGCAAAATCTGCGTTACCCTTTTGGGTATACCCCCTTGACCTTTTTCCTTCTTTGTGTTTTGGCAATTATTAGGGTATATGTAAAATTCCCCAATTCATTAATCATGACTAAATTTATAAAGTGAGAAAAAGAGAATTTGGATAACATTTTTATTATTAAATATTATTACTTATCATTATTTTTCTTACATTACATTATTATTATTATTGTTATTTTTTTATTGTTATTATTATTATTTTTATTTTATTTTTATTATTATTTTTATTTTATTGCTTTAATCTTTAGTATTATTGCCAAAAAATATATTTAACTGTAAAATAACAATAATAATAAAAATAAGTAAATAATAATACAAATCTTTTATAATATTGTTATTAATTTTATTGTCATTATTTCATTATTATTGTTTTACTGTATAAAATTGAAAAAATAATTTTATAACAGTAATAATTACAGAAATAACGTTTTAAATTTAAAAAAATGATAAAAATAATTATTAAAAAAACGTCATTATTGTTATTATTTTCTTATGACTTTTACTATTTTTATTTTGTTATTATATAGTTTAGAAAATATATTTAAAACTGAAAATTTGGAATAACAATGATAATAATTGCAATAATGATGAAAATATTAAATAATGATATAAAAATTTGCAATAATGATGATAATGAGATTTAACGGAATAATGATGTAATCATAAAAATAAGATCATAATAACAGAATTGTGTCCATATATAAAAAAAAGGGTAAAAAAAAAAAAAGACCCAAAATGTCGAAAAAGCGAAAAATCTAGCAAAAATAACCCTTTTTGAGAGTAACTCAAATGACTTTTTTCCATTCATTTGATATTTTGGAATTATTGGGGTAAAAATGATAATATCACCAAATTTATAACATAAAATAATGATGAAAAAAGTGAGAATAAAGAAAATTTGGATAACATTTCATTCGAAAAAAGAAAAAAAAAATCTAGCAACCATTTTTATGTTTTTCTGTTTGCTCTTTTCTGTTTTTCCTTTTTACGGAAGAGAAAAAAACCATTTTTTTCTTCCTTGGTTCCATGTTTACCACTGTCGTCATTAGCATTCGTCTATTTAAAAATACTTGTATGAAAATGGATTTGTTTTTATAATCATTATTATTATTATATTATTATTTATTATTTTTATTTTTATCTTTTTTTTCGTTTTTATTGACTGTATATTAATATTATTTTTTTATTAAATTATTTATGTAGTAGAAATAATATGGTATTTGCATAATAGGGTCTGGTATCTTTGAGTTTTAATTAAATAATGACAAAAGAAAAAATAATTTAAAAATAATAAAAAAAAAAAATATAATAAAAATGAACACGAGTTTCCCTACTAGTCTCAAAATCCCTTTTTTTCTACGTTACTGCCTCCAAGAAAATCGTAACCTTTGCTTTCATGTCTTTTTTTTAAATTGGTTTGGAAAAATAAAGAATCTACTACGAGTAAAACCCCAGCAAAATTTTTTGTTTTAGGAATTGTAAATAAATGTGTTTTTAATATCTGATAGAACACTACAATTTTTTTATTGTTTTTTTTTCCTCGTCTTTCTTCTGTGTAATTCTTGAAAAATTTATTTTACTTTTTTCTTATATCTTGGACTATCTGCTAATTGAAGCGTTTAACATATAAACCTGTATTGATAGTACCAGGGAAAAAAAAAGATTTTGGGAAACATCCTCTCACTGCTGAGGGACAGAGGAAAAACCCCTCTGGATTTCTCCCGGGAAATCCCGATAGACCGTAATACGTTCATAATTGGGGAACGCCGTCCGTAGTTTGGTCGTGGGTTTCTCGCACCTACATCGACCTCAAGAAAGGGGTTTGATTCGTTCACGGGATCGTTGGGATCCTAACTCGGGGAAATTCCCACACAAATTTTTGGCCTGTAGCAAACCTCTATACTGGGACTGAAAGTGCTGTAAAGTGTGTGGGAGAATGTCGAACTTCTTCCCTGTTAATTCAGGGGGGAGGCAAGGCGTGTCCTTGCACCAACCTTTCAACACTTGTAGGCTGGATAAAGGGCAGAGCTACTAGCCCAAAATCAGTGTGGAGCACACTAGCATATCAAGGTCTCAGACCTTGACTTTGCCGCGTGTTGCCTCCTATCTGATCCTTGGAGTCACTTGTGGCGGTCTTGATGATTTTACAATGAGGGCCGAACCCCCAACCCAGAGTTCTGGACCAAGACCAAATTCAGGGGCTTTTAGGGGGCCCGTTAGGGGGAAACCCGTTTTAGTGATTTAGTTGCGGCGAGGACATTTAAGTTAAGAAGTTTTTTCTACCCTTTGGGACGTAGTCCCTACTCTGGGTTGTCAGACCGGAAGTCAGTAACGATTGGTTCCGGCAAAGGAGCCCTGAACTCGATCAACAAACCGCCTGGAGATGTCGGTACCTAGCAGAAAAACCCAAACTGCAGTCTTCAAGGCCTTTATACTTCCATTTTGCTTATGGAAACGAAACCCGGACGCTATCCAGTACGGAGTTCGCCTTAGCCTTTTTTAACAAGTCCCTTCGCCGGGGCCATGGGGGACATTGGGAGGAACCCAAACCCACGGGGTTTCACCGTGGACTGGCAGGGACCTGTTACTTGCAAATCCCCAACTCGGCTATATGGCCACCCAGTTCCTCCCTATGGAGACCCTGGGGCCCCTCGGGTTTCTCCCCGCGAACAACCCTGGGTGTAGGGACCTGTGGGGCGACCTAGGGGATCATGGGTTGGGCAGCTCGACAACCCGTCGCGAGGGAAATTTGAGATGGGCCGTGTGCCTGCCTGGGGATCGCCCGGGGATCCTCGTGGCTCAAGCGAAGGGGGGATCGGCCAGCGCCACCCTCGGGGTTTGCCTCTTGTGATGATGATATGATATATGAAAATGTTAAAATACATATGATTATATTAGATAGATAGATTATTTTTATACATTTTTATATATGCTACTGAATATACAACATAGACACACTAACAAAAAAACATAATATATGTTTGTATGTTGTGTAATGTTATCACTATCAAAACCCTCCCGCCATCGATCGTTGTGAGCGCCTCTAGGATTTTTTTTTTTAGCGCAGAATCGGTAGATCGCGCGCGCAATCATCGATATGGTTGACGGAACACTGGGTTGTGGCGCGAAATGTCTATTGATCGCGCAGCGCGACGACCGATTTTTCGTCATGAGTACTGACAACTCTTACCAACCCTTTCCTACGCTTCATTATTTTTTCAGGGCTGGAGAGAATATAGCGATTTAAAATAAAAATTTACACAAGATAGTTTTTCTTAATTTTTTATTGGGTAAATACAAAGAAAAATAATCTTTTTAAAAACAGCTTCAAAATTTATTTACCATACATTTTTTATAATTTTCCCTTCTACAAAATTTTCCCCTTCTTCAAATTTTTAAAAAAAATTTTCCCTTTACAGTCTACAATTTTTATTGTCAGTACAGTACCCCTTTTCGCATCTTCGCATTCCCCATCAAATTTCCCTCATCCGGGGAGCGACATACAAAAAATATTTTTGGTTGGAGAATGGCAACTCGAAAAATGTCCATTTGACGTTTATTCGAACAACAACCGAAAGATGGGCGAGTGTCACACGGTTAGACAAAACGTTTCATTTTCAATGTTTAAGGTGTCCATATAGAGTTAAGGCCTACTCCCTGACAGTTTATTTTAGAAGTTAGAAATTATTGACAAAAACATCATCGTAAACTCTGCTGACAAAATCATCTCTCGTTACCTTTCCCCCGAACGCGCGCGCTATCCTGATCGTTTCGCGATCTACCGCTAACGAAAAATCCTAGATAGCGCTGCGCAATCGATCGATGGCGCAAATCGGTTTATAGCGCATAACTATATAATATTTAAAGTATATATAATATAATTAATGTTAAACAACACCACAACTTGTAGTGTATGTTTATTATATAAAAATAAATATATAATAATATATATATATTTAT
>NW_023647934.1:0-2500 GCF_015228065.2 Penaeus monodon
GAATTATATATTATATATTTTATATATTATTAATAAATATTAATTTTAATATATTAAAATATATTATTTGTGGTGTGTGTGTTTTGTGTGGTTTTGTGTGTTGTGTGTGGTGGTTTGTGTAATTTATATATATATGTGTTGGTGAATATAAATGTGTGTATATGTGTTTTTAAATATTTAACTAATATTTTTTTAATATAATATATTTCTATATATATATAATAATATATATATATTTTATATATATATCCACACACAGAAACACACACACACACACACACATATATAATATAATATATATATATATTTATATATATAATTTTAATTTATATTAAAATATATATGTGGGGGGTTGTGTGTGGTGTGTGGGTGTGTGTGTGTTGTGGGGTGTGAATATAAGTTGGGTAAAGTAGTGTATATATATTATATATATATTATATTATATATATAAAAATATATATATATATATATTTATATATATGTGTGTGTGTGTATATGTATATGTATAATGTAAAACCACCAAACACCCCCACCACACCACACACAAATCACACACAAACACACACACACACGCCACAAATTGGGGTATATATAATATATATATTATATATATATATATTATATTAAAATTTTATATTATATTATTGGGGTGTGTGTGTGTGTGTGTGTTTTTGTGTGTGTATTTTTTGTGTGTGTGTGTGTTTTTGTGGGGGTTTTTACAATACTATCATATAACCACACACATATATATATATATATAAAATATATATAATATATATAAAAATTTTTATTATATATATTATATTATATATTACACATCTACCCACCCCCTTTTAATTCCACACCACCAAAACCACACAACACACACACACAACACACACACAACACATATATATATTATTATATATATAAAATTATATAAAATATATATATATATAATTTTATATATATTGTTTGTGTGTGTTGTGTGTGTGTTTATTAAATAATATATATATATATAATATAAAATATATATAAATTATTTATAAAAATTACGTATAAATATTTAAACCCCATTAAAACCCACTTTTATTCACAACACACAAAATATATACATATATACACAAAAACACACACACAAACACACACACACACACACACACACACACACACAACACCAATATTATAAAATATATTATATAATATATATATATATATATATATATATATATTATAATATGAATTTCCTCTCTCTCTCTCTCTTTTCTCCTCCTTTTCCCTCTCTCTCTCTCCTCGTCTCTCTCTCTCTCTCTCCTTTTCTCTCTCCTCTCCTCCTCCTCTCTCTCTCTCCCTCTCCTATATTTTAAATTTTAAATTATTATTTATATAATTGTTTATTATTATTATATATATTTTATTTAAAATTTTTATGTTAATTTATAAAAATTATAATATAATTATATATATTATATTTATTTTTATTAAAAAAAATACGTAAAATATTTACCACACACACACACACCTTTTTAATTTTTATATAGAAACATATTATAATTTTATATATATATTAATATATATATATAATATAATATATACCATAATATATATATACTATATATACCATATCACCACACATATCTCATCATCATATTTGTGCCATCACCTAGCATTTTTTACAACTACTTTAGCCCCTTATAAATTTATACCTAAACAACACACACATATATATTATATATATATATTATATAACATATAAATTATATTATAATATATAATATAATTTTTGTATATTAATAATATAATATTATACATAATATATTATATATTATAAAATATTTATATATAAATTTTATTAAAATATATATATAATTTATGTATATTATATTTTTTATATTTTATATTTAATATATGTATTATATTTACATATAATATAATGTATGCATAGTTACATATGTATACAAACATATATATATTACATATAATTTGTTAATTTATATATATATATATAATATATATATATATAATATATATATATATTTAACCATAAATTTAAAATTTTATAATATATAATTATATATATTATATTATAAAATATAAAATTTATTAATATCATTAATATTTTAAAATTATACATTAATTAATAATATATAACACCATATTTTATATATTTATATTATATTATAATTTTATATATTTCTATATTTAATATTATTATATATATTATATATATTATTATATATTTTAATATTATATATATTATATATCTCATATATTTTGTGCGTGTGTGTGTGTTGTGTGGTATTGTGTGCGTGTTGTATACATGTATTATTAAAATTTTTATTATATATATAAAAAATTATTAATATAAATATTTTTATATAAAATTTTAATATTTATATACATACACACACACCCAAACACCACCACACACACACCACCACACACACACACAACCAACACAACACACCCACACTTTTATTAATATAAAATTATATATATATATATATATAATATAATATAC